>NC_092710.1:4859718-5159718 GCF_047496885.1 Scyliorhinus torazame | reverse complement strand
GTCTCAGACACACACACACACACTGAGATACAGACTCAGGCGCACTCACACACACTGAGCTATAGACTCAGACACACTCACACACACTGAGACACAGACTCAGACACACACACACACTGAGATATAGACTCAGACACACACACACTGAGACACAGACTCAGACACACACACACACTGAGACACAGGCTCAGACACACTCACACACTGAGATATAGACTCAGACACACACACACTGAGATACAGTCTCAGACACACACATACACTGAGATACAGACTCAGGCACACACACACACTGAGATACCGACTCTGACACACTCACACACACACTGAGATACGGACTCAGTCACACACACACACTTAGATACAGACTCAGACACACACACACTGAGATACAGTCTCAGGCACACTCGCACACTGAGATACAGACTCAGGCACACACACACACTGAGATACGGACTCAGACACACTCACACACTGAGATACAGACTCTGACACACTCACACACACACTGAGATACGGACTCAGTCACACACACACACTTAGATACAGACTCAGACACACACACACTGAGATACAGTCTCAGGTACACTCGCACACTGAGATACAGACTCAGGCACACACACACACTGAGATACGGACTCAGAGACACACTGAGCTACAGACACACACACACACACACACACACACACTGAGATACAGACTCAGATACACTTATGCACACACTGAGAAACAGACTCAGACACACTCACTGAGCTATAGACACAGACACACTTACACACACTGAGATACAGACTCAGGAACACACACACTGAGATACAGACTTAGACACACACTGAGATACGGACTCAGACACACACACACACTGAGTTACAGACTCAGGCACACACACACGGAGATACAGTCTCAGACACACTCACGCACACACTGAGATACAGACTCAGACACACACACTGAGATACAGACTCAGGCACACACACACACTGAGATACAGACTCAGACACACACACACACACTGAGATACAGACTCAGGCACACACACACACTGAGATACAGACACAGACACACACACACTGAGATACAGACTCAGACAAACACACACTGAGATACAGACTCAGACACACACACACACACTGAGATACAGACTCAGGCACACACACACACACTGAGATACAGACTCAGACACACACACACCGAGATACAGTCTCAGACACACTTATGCACACACTGAGATACAGTCTCAGACCCACTCACACTGAGCTATAGACACAGACACACATATACACACACACTGAGATACAGTCTCAGAGACACACTCACACTGAGATACAGACTCAGACACACTTATGCACACAATGAGATACAGTCTCAGACCCACTCACACTGAGGTATAGACACAGACACACTTATACACACACACACTGAGATACAGTCTCAGAGACACACTCACACTGAGATACAGACTCAGACACACTCACACTGAGATACAGACTCAGACACACTCACACTGAGATACAGACTCACACACACTCACACACATACTCGGATACAGACTCAAACAGACTAACAGACACACACTGAGATACAGTCTCAGACACACTCACACACTGAGATACGGACTCAGACACACTCACACACTGAGATACAGACTCTGACACACTCACACACACACTGAGATACGGACTCAGTCACACACACACACTTAGATACAGACTCAGACACACACACACTGAGATACAGTCTCAGGTACACTCGCACACTGAGATACAGACTCAGGCACACACACACACTGAGATACGGACTCAGAGACACACTGAGCTACAGACACACACACACACACACACACACACACTGAGATACAGACTCAGATACACTTATGCACACACTGAGAAACAGACTCAGACACACTCACTGAGCTATAGACACAGACACACTTACACACACTGAGATACAGACTCAGGAACACACACACTGAGATACAGACTTAGACACACACTGAGATACGGACTCAGACACACACACACACTGAGATACAGACTCAGGCACACACACACGGAGATACAGTCTCAGACACACTCACGCACACACTGAGATACAGACTCAGACACACACACTGAGATACAGACTCAGGCACACACACACACTTAGATACAGACTCAGACACACACACACACACACTGAGATACAGACTCAGGCACACACACACACTGAGATACAGACACAGACACACACACACTGAGATACAGACTCAGACACACACACACTGAGATACAGACTCAGACACACACACACACACTGAGATACAGACTCAGGCACACACACACACTGAGATACAGACTCAGACACACACACACCGAGATACAGTCTCAGACACACTTATGCACACACTGAGATACAGTCTCAGACCCACTCACACTGAGCTATAGACACAGACACACTTATACACACACACACTGAGATACAGTCTCAGAGACACACTCACACTGAGATACAGACTCAGACACACTTATGCACACACTGAGATACAGTCTCAGACCCACTCACACTGAGGTATAGACACAGACACACTTATACACACACACACTGAGATACAGTCTCAGAGACACACTCACACTGAGATACAGACTCAGACACACTCACACTGAGATACAGATTCAGACACACTCACACTGAGATACAGACTCACACACACTCACACACATACTCGGATACAGACTCAAACAGACTAACAGACACACACTGAGATACAGTCTCAGACACACTCACACACTGAGATACAGTCTCAGGCACACTCACACACACTGAGCTGTAGACTCAGACACACTCACACACACTGAGACACAGACTCAGACACACTCACACACTGAGATATAGACTCAGACACACACACACTGAGATACAGTCTCAGACACACTCACGCACACTGAGCTATAGACTCAGACACACTCACACACACTGAGATATAGACTCAGACACACACACACACTGAGATACAGACTCAGACACACTCACACACACTGAGATACAGACTCAGGAACACACACACTGAGATACAGACTTAGACACACACTGAGATACGGACTCAGACACACACACACACTGAGATACAGACTCAGGCACACACACACGGAGATACAGTCTCAGACACACTCACGCACACACTGAGATACAGACTCAGACACACACACTGAGATACAGACTCAGGCACACACACACACTGAGATACAGACTCAGACACACACACACACACTGAGATACAGACTCAGGCACACACACACACTGAGATACAGACACAGACACACACACACTGAGATACAGACTCAGACAAACACACACTGAGATACAGACTCAGACACACACACACACACTGAGATACAGACTCAGGCACACACACACACACTGAGATACAGACTCAGACACACACACACCGAGATACAGTCTCAGACACACTTATGCACACACTGAGATACAGTCTCAGACCCACTCACACTGAGCTATAGACACAGACACACATATACACACACACTGAGATACAGTCTCAGAGACACACTCACACTGAGATACAGACTCAGACACACTTATGCACACAATGAGATACAGTCTCAGACCCACTCACACTGAGGTATAGACACAGACACACTTATACACACACACACTGAGATACAGTCTCAGAGACACACTCACACTGAGATACAGACTCAGACACACTCACACTGAGATACAGACTCAGACACACTCACACTGAGATACAGACTCACACACACTCACACACATACTCGGATACAGACTCAAACAGACTAACAGACACACACTGAGATACAGTCTCAGACACACTCACACACTGAGATACGGACTCAGACACACTCACACACTGAGATACAGACTCTGACACACTCACACACACACTGAGATACGGACTCAGTCACACACACACACTTAGATACAGACTCAGACACACACACACTGAGATACAGTCTCAGGTACACTCGCACACTGAGATACAGACTCAGGCACACACACACACTGAGATACGGACTCAGAGACACACTGAGCTACAGACACACACACACACACACACACACACACTGAGATACAGACTCAGATACACTTATGCACACACTGAGAAACAGACTCAGACACACTCACTGAGCTATAGACACAGACACACTTACACACACTGAGATACAGACTCAGGAACACACACACTGAGATACAGACTTAGACACACACTGAGATACGGACTCAGACACACACACACACTGAGATACAGACTCAGGCACACACACACGGAGATACAGTCTCAGACACACTCACGCACACACTGAGATACAGACTCAGACACACACACTGAGATACAGACTCAGGCACACACACACACTTAGATACAGACTCAGACACACACACACACACACTGAGATACAGACTCAGGCACACACACACACTGAGATACAGACACAGACACACACACACTGAGATACAGACTCAGACACACACACACTGAGATACAGACTCAGACACACACACACACACTGAGATACAGACTCAGGCACACACACACACTGAGATACAGACTCAGACACACACACACCGAGATACAGTCTCAGACACACTTATGCACACACTGAGATACAGTCTCAGACCCACTCACACTGAGCTATAGACACAGACACACTTATACACACACACACTGAGATACAGTCTCAGAGACACACTCACACTGAGATACAGACTCAGACACACTTATGCACACACTGAGATACAGTCTCAGACCCACTCACACTGAGGTATAGACACAGACACACTTATACACACACACACTGAGATACAGTCTCAGAGACACACTCACACTGAGATACAGACTCAGACACACTCACACTGAGATACAGATTCAGACACACTCACACTGAGATACAGACTCACACACACTCACACACATACTCGGATACAGACTCAAACAGACTAACAGACACACACTGAGATACAGTCTCAGACACACTCACACACTGAGATACAGTCTCAGGCACACTCACACACACTGAGCTGTAGACTCAGACACACTCACACACACTGAGACACAGACTCAGACACACTCACACACTGAGATATAGACTCAGACACACACACACTGAGATACAGTCTCAGACACACTCACGCACACTGAGCTATAGACTCAGACACACTCACACACACTGAGATATAGACTCAGACACACACACACACTGAGATACAGACTCAGACACACTCACACACACTGAGATATAGACTCAGACACACACACACTGAGATACAGTCTCAGACACACACACACACTGAGATACAGACTCAGGCGCACTCACACACACTGAGCTATAGACTCAGACACACTCACACACACTGAGACACAGACTCAGACACACACACACACTGAGATATAGACTCAGACACACACACACACTGAGACACAGACTCAGATACACACACACACTGAGACACAGACTCAGACACACTCACACACTGAGATATAGACTCAGACACACACACACTGAGATACAGACTCAGACACACACACACACACTGAGATACAGACTCAGGCACACACACACTGAGATACAGACTCAGACACACACACACCGAGATACAGTCTCAGACACACACACACACACTGAGATACAGACTCAGGCGCACTCACACACACTGAGCTATAGACTCAGACACACTCACACACACTGAGACACAGACTCAGACACACACACACACTGAGATATAGACTCAGACACACACACACTGAGAGACAGACTCAGACACACACACACACTGAGACACAGACTCAGACACACTCACACACTGAGATATAGACTCAGACACACACACACTGAGATACAGTCTCAGACACACACACACACTGAGATACAGACTCAGGCACACACACACACTGAGATACCGACTCTGACACACTCACACACACACTGAGATACGGACTCAGTCACACACACACACTTAGATACAGACTCAGACACACACACACTGAGATACAGTCTCAGGCACACTCGCACACTGAGATACAGACTCAGGCACACACACACACTGAGATACGGACTCAGACACACTCACACACTGAGATACAGACTCTGACACACTCACACACACACTGAGATACGGACTCAGTCACACACACACACTTCGATACAGACTCAGACACACACACACTGAGATACAGTCTCAGGCACACTCGCACACTGAGATACAGACTCAGGCACACACACACACTGAGATACGGACTCAGAGACACACTGAGCTACAGACACACACACACACACACACACACACACACTGAGATACAGACTCAGATACACTTATGCACACACTGAGAAACAGACTCAGACACACTCACTGAGCTATAGACACAGACACACTTACACACACTGAGATACAGACTCAGGAACACACACACTGAGATACAGACTTAGACACACACTGAGATACGGACTCAGACACACACACACACTGAGATACAGACTCAGGCACACACACACGGAGATACAGTCTCAGACACACTCACGCACACACTGAGATACAGACTCAGACACACACACTGAGATACAGACTCAGGCACACACACACACTGAGATACAGACTCAGACACACACACACACACTGAGATACAGACTCAGGCACACACACACACTAAGATACAGACACAGACACACACACACTGAGATACAGACTCAGACACACACACACTGAGATACAGACTCAGACACACACACACACACTGAGATACAGACTCAGGCACACACACACACTGAGATACAGACTGAGACACACACACACCGAGATACAGTCTCAGACACACTTATGCACACACTGAGATACAGTCTCAGACCCACTCACACTGAGCTATAGACACAGACACACTTATACACACACACTGAGATACAGTCTCAGAGACACACTCACACTGAGATACAGACTCAGACACACTTATGCACACACTGAGATACAGTCTCAGACTCACTCACTCTGAGGTATAGACACAGACACACTTATACACACACACACTGAGATACAGTCTCAGAGACACACTCACACTGAGATACAGACTCAGACACACTCACACTGAGATACAGATTCAGACACACTCACACTGAGATACAGACTCACACACACTCACACACATACTCGGATACAGACTCAAACAGACTAACAGACACACACTGAGATACAGTCTCAGACACACTCACACACTGAGATACAGTCTCAGGCACACTCACACACACTGAGCTGTAGACTCAGACACACTCACACACACTGAGACACAGACTCAGACACACTCACACACTGAGATATAGACTCAGACACACACACTGAGATACAGTCTCAGACACACTCACGCACACTGAGCTATAGACTCAGACACACTCACACACACTGAGATATAGACTCAGACACACACACACACTGAGATACAGACTCAGACACACTCACACACACTGAGATATAGACTCAGACACACACACACTGAGATACAGTCTCAGACACACACACACACTGAGATACAGACTCAGGCGCACTCACACACACTGAGCTATAGACTCAGACACACTCACACACACTGAGACACAGACTCAGACACACACACACACTGAGATATAGACTCAGACACACACACACACTGAGACACAGACTCAGACACACACACACACTGAGACACAGACTCAGACACACTCACACACTGAGATATAGACTCAGACACACACACACTGAGATACAGACTCAGACACACTCACACACACTGAGATATAGACTCAGGCACACACACACTGAGATACAGACTCAGACACACACACACACACACTGAGATACAGACTCAGGCACACACACACACTGAGATACAGACTCAGACACACACACACCGAGATACAGTCTCAGACACACACACACACACTGAGATACAGACTCAGGCGCACTCACACACACTGAGCTATAGACTCAGACACACTCACACACACTGAGACACAGACTCAGACACACACACACACTGAGATATAGACTCAGACACACACACACTGAGACACAGACACAGACACACACACACACTGAGACACAGACTCAGACACACTCACACACTGAGATATAGACTCAGACACACACACACTGAGATACAGTCTCAGACACACACACACACTGAGATACAGACTCAGGCACACACATACACTGAGATACGGACTCAGACACACTCACACACTGAGATACAGACTCTGACACACTCACACACACAGTGAGATACGGACTCAGTCACACACACACACTTAGATACAGACTCAGACACACACACACTGAGATACAGTCTCAGGCACACTCGCACACTGAGATACAGACTCAGGCACACACACACACTGAGATACGGACTCAGAGACACACTGAGCTACAGACACACACACACACACACACACTGAGATACAGACTCAGATACACTTATGCACACAATGAGAAACAGACTCAGACACACTCACTGAGCTATAGACACAGACACACTTACACACACTGAGATACAGACTCAGGAACACACACACTGAGATACAGACTTAGACACACACTGAGATACGGACTCAGACACACACACACACTGAGATATAGACTCAGGCACACACACACGGAGATACAGTCTCAGACACACTCACGCACACACTGAGATACAGACTCAGACACACACACTGAGATACAGACTCAGGCACACACACACACTGAGATACAGACTCAGACACACACACACACACTGAGATACAGACTCAGGCACACACACACACTGAGATACAGACACACACACACTGAGATACAGACTCAGACACACACACACTGAGATACAGACTCAGACACACACACACACACTGAGATACAGACTCAGGCACACACACACACTGAGATACAGACTCAGACACACACACACCGAGATACAGTCTCAGACACACTTATGCACACACTGAGATACAGTCTCAGACCCACTCACACTGAGCTATAGACACAGACACACTTATACACACACACACTGAGATACAGTCTCAGAGACACACTCACACTGAGATACAGACTCAGACACACTTATGCACACACTGAGATACAGTCTCAGACCCACTCACACTGAGGTATAGACACAGACACACTTATACACACACACACTGAGATACAGTCTCAGAGACACACTCACACTGAGATACAGACTCAGACACACTCACACTGAGATACAGATTCAGACACACTCACACTGAGATACAGACTCACACACACTCACACACATACTCGGATACAGACTCAAACAGACTAACAGACACACACTGAGATATAGTCTCAGACACACTCACACACTGAGATACAGTCTCAGGCACACTCACACACACTGAGCTGTAGACTCAGACACACTCACACACACTGAGACACAGACTCAGACACACTCACACACTGAGATATAGACTCAGACACACACACACACACACTGAGATACAGTCTCAGACACACTCACGCACACTGAGCTATAGACTCAGACACACTCACACACACTGAGATATAGACTCAGACACACACACTGAGATACAGACTCAGACACACTCACACACACTGATATATAGACTCAGACACACACACACTGAGATACAGTCTCAGACACACACACACACTGAGATACAGACTCAGGCGCACTCACACACACTGAGCTATAGACTCAGACACACTCACACACACTGAGACACAGACTCAGACACACACACACACTGAGATATAGACTCAGACACACACACACACTGAGACACAGACTCAGACACACACACACACTGAGACACAGACTCAGACACACTCACACACTGAGATATAGACTCAGACACACACACACTGAGATACAGACTCAGACACACTCACACACACTGAGATATAGACTCAAACACACACACACTGAGATACAGACTCAGGCGCACTCACACACACTGAGCTATAGACTCAGACACACTCACACACACTGAGACACAGACTCAGACACACACACACTGAGACACAGACTCAGACACACTCACACACTGAGATATAGACTCAGACACACACACACTGAGATACAGTCTCAGACACACTCACACACTGAGATACAGACTCAGGCACACACACACACTGAGATACCGACTCTGACACACTCACACACACTCTGAGATACGGACTCAGTCACACACACACACTTAGATACAGACTGAGACACACACACACTGAGATACAGTCTCAGGCACACTCGCACACTGAGATACAGACTCAGACACACTCACACCTACACTGAGACACACTCACACACACACTCAACCTCAGACAGATACTGACACACTGAGATACAGACTCAGGCGCACTCACACGCACACTGAGATACAGACTCAGACACACACACACACACACACACGGAGATACAGACTCAGAAACACCCTCACACACACTGAGATACAGACTCAGACGCACTCACACACACACTGAGATACAGACTCAGACACACACACACACACACTGAGATACATTTTCAGAAACACCCTCACACACACTGAGATACAGACTCAGACACACTCACACACACACTGAGATACAGACTAAGACACACTCACACACACACTGAGGTACAGACTCTCACACACTCACACACACACTCAACCTCAGACAGACACTGACACACTGAGTTACAGACTCAGGCGCACTCACACGCACACTGAGATACAGACTCAGACACACACACACACGTAGATACAGTCTCAGACACACTCACTCACACTGAGCTATAGAGTCAGACACACTCACATTCACACACTGAGACACAGACTCAGACACACACACACTGAGATACAGTCTCAGACACACTCACACACTGAGATACAGACTCAGGAACACACACACTGAGATACAGACTCAGACACACACTGAGATAGGGACTCAGACACACACACACTGAGATACAGACTCAGACACACACACACGGAGATACAGTCTCAGACACACTCACGCACACACTGAGATACAGACTCAGACACACACACTGAGATACAGACTCAGGCACACACACACACTGAGATACAGACTCAGACACACACACACACACTGAGATACAGACTCAGACACACACACACACTGAGATACAGACTCAGACACACACACACTGAGATACAGACTCAGACACACACACACTGAGATACAGACTCAGACACACACACACACACTGAGATACAGACTCAGGCACACACACACACTGAGATACAGACTCAGACACACACACACTGAGATACAGACTCAGACACACACACACTGAGATACAGTCTCAGACACACTTATGCACACACTGAGATACAGTCTCAGACCCACTCACACTGAGCTATAGACACAGACACACTTATACACACACACACTGAGATACAGTCTCAGAGACACACACACACTGAGATACAGACTCAGACACACTTATGCACACACTGAGATACAGTCTCAGACCCACTCACACTGAGCTATAGACACAGACACACTTATACACACACACACTGAGATACAGTCTCAGAGACACACTCACACTGAGATACAGACTCAGACACACTCACACTGAGATACAGACTCAGGCACACTCACACTGAGATACAGACTCACACACACTCACACATATACTCGGATACAGACTCAAACAGACTAACAGACACACACTGAGATACAGTCTCAGACACACACACACACTGAGATACAGTCTCAGAGACACACTCACACTGAGATACAGACTCAGACACACTCACACTGATATACAGACTCACACACACTCACACACATACTCGGATACAGACTCAAACAGACTAACAGACACACACTGAGATACAGTCTCAGACACACTCACACACTGAGATACAGTCTCAGGCACACTCACACACACTGAGCTGTAGACTCAGACACACTCACACACACTGAGACACAGACTCAGACACACTCACGCACACTGAGCTATAGACTCAGACACACTCACACACACTGAGACACAGACTCAGACACACACACACACACACACACTGAGATATAGACTCAGACACACACACACACTGAGACACAGACTCAGACACACACACACACACTCAGATATAGACTCAGACACACACACACTGAGATACAGACTCAGGCACACACACACACTGAGATACAGACTCTGACACACTCACACACTGAGATACAGTCTCAGACACACTCACACACTGAGATACTGACTCTGACACACACACACTGAGATATAGACTCAGACACACACACACTGAGATACAGTCTCAGACACACACACACACTGAGATACAGACTCAGGCGCACTCACACACTGAGCTATAGACTCAGACACACTCACACACACTGAGACACAGACTCAGACACACACACACACACTGAGATATAGACTCAGACACACACACACTGAGACACAGACTCAGACACACACACACACTGAGACACAGACTCAGACACACTCACACACTGAGATATAGACTCAGACACACACACACTGAGATACAGTCTCAGACACACACACACACTGAGATACAGACTCAGGCACACACACACACTGAGATACCGACTCTGACACACTCACACACACACTTAGATACAGACTCAGACACACACACACTGAGATACAGTCTCAGGCACACTCGCACACTGAGATACAGACTCAGGCACACACACACACTGAGATACGGACTCAGACACACTCACACACTGAGATACAGACTCTGACACACTCACACACACACTGAGATACGGACTCAGTCACACACACACACTTAGATACAGACTCAGACACACACACACTGAGATACAGTCTCAGGCACACTCGCACACTGAGATACAGACTCAGGCACACACACACACTGAGATACGGACTCAGAGACACACTGAGCTACAGACACTCACACACACACACACACACACTGAGATACAGACTCAGATACACTTATGCACACACTGAGAAACAGACTCAGACACCCTCACTGAGCTATAGACACAGACACACTTACACACACTGAGATACAGACTCAGGAACACACACACTGAGATACAGACTTAGACACACACTGAGATACGGACTCAGACACACACACACACTGAGATACAGACTCAGGCACACACACACGGAGATACAGTCTCAGACACACTCACGCACACACTGAGATACAGACTCAGACACACACACTGAGATACAGACTCAGGCACACACACACACTGAGATACAGACTCAGACACACACACACACACTGAGATACAGACTCAGACACACACACACACTGAGATACAGACACAGACACACACACACTGAGATACAGACTCAGACACACACACACTGAGATACAGACTCAGACACACACACACACACACTGAGATACAGACTCAGGCACACACACACACTGAGATACAGACTCAGACACACACACACCGAGATACAGTCTCAGACACACACACACACACTGAGATACAGACCCAGGCGCACTCACACACACTGAGCTATAGACTCAGACACACTCACACACACTGAGACACAGACTCAGACACACACACACACTGAGATATAGACCCAGACACACACACACTGAGACACAGACTCAGACACACACACACACTGAGACACAGACTCAGACACACTCACACACTGAGATATAGACTCAGACACACACACACTGAGATACAGTCTCAGACACACACACACACTGAGATACAGACTCAGGCACACACACACACTGAGATACCGACTCTGACACACTCACACACACACTGAGATACGGACTCAGTCACACACACACACTTAGATACAGACTCAGACACACACACACTGAGATACAGTCTCAGGCACACTCGCACACTGAGATACAGACTCAGGCACACACACACACTGAGATACGGACTCAGACACACTCACACACTGAGATACAGACTCTGACACACTCACACACACACTGAGATACGGACTCAGTCACACACACACACTTAGATACAGACTCAGACACACACACTGAGATACAGTCTCAGGCACACTCGCACACTGAGATACAGACTCAGGCACACACACACACTGAGATACGGACTCAGAGACACACTGAGCTACAGACACACACACACACTGAGATACAGACTCAGATACACTTATGCACACACTGAAAAACAGACTCAGACACACTCACTGAGCTATAGACACAGACACACTTATACACACTGAGATACAGACTCAGGAACACACACACTGAGATACAGACTTAGACACACACTGAGATACGGACTCAGACATACACACACACTGAGATACAGACTCAGGCACACACACACGGAGATACAGTCTCAGACACACTCACGCACACACTGAGATACAGACTCAGACACATACACTGAGATACAGACTCAGGCACACACACACACTGAGATACAGACTCAGACACACACACACACACTGAGATACAGACTCAGACACACACACACACTGAGATACAGACACAGACACACACACACTGAGATACAGACTCAGACACACACACACTGAGATACAGACTCAGACACACACACACACACTGAGATACAGACTCAGGCACACACACACACTGAGATACAGACTCAGACACACACACACTGAGATACAGTCTCAGACACACTTATGCACACACTGAGATACAGTCTCAGACCCACTCACACTGAGCTATAGACACAGACACACTTATACACACACACACTGAGATTCAGTCTCAGAGACACACTCACACTGAGATACAGACTCAGACACACTTATGCACACACTGAGATACAGTCTCAGACCCACTCACACTGAGGTATAGACACAGACACACTTATACACACACACACTGAGATACAGTCTCAGAGACACACTCACACTGAGATACAGACTCAGACACACTCACACTGAGATACAGATTCAGACACACTCACACTGAGATACAGACTCACACACACTAACACACATACTCGGATACAGACTCAAACAGACTAACAGACACACACTGAGATACAGTCTCAGACACACTCACACACTGAGATACAGTCTCAGGCACACTCACACACACTGAGCTGTAGACTCAGACACACTCACACACACTGAGACACAGACTCAGACACACTCACACACTGAGATATAGACTCAGACACACACACACACACACTGAGATACAGTCTCAGACACACTCACGCACACTGAGCTATAGACTCAGACACACTCACACACACTGAGATATAGACTCAGACACACACACACACTGAGATACAGACTCAGACACACTCACACACACTGAAATATAGACTCAGACACACACACACTGAGATACAGTCTCAGACACACACACACACTGAGATACAGACACAGACACACACACACTGAGATACAGACTCAGACACACACACACTGAGATACAGACTCAGACACACACACACACTGAGATACAGACTCAGACACACACACACCGAGATACAGTCTCAGACACACACACACACACTGAGATACAGACTCAGGCGCACTCACACACACTGAGCTATAGACTCAGACACACTCACACACACTGAGACACAGACTCAGACACACACACACACTGAGATATAGACTCAGACACACACACACTGAGACACAGACTCAGACACACACACACACTGAGACACAGACTCAGACACACTCACACACTGAGATATAGACTCAGACAGACACACACTGAGATACAGTCTCAGACACACACACACACTGAGATACAGACCCAGGCACACACACACACTGAGATACCGACTCTGACACACTCACACACACACTGAGATACGGACTCAGTCACACACACACACTTAGATACAGACTCAGACACACACACACTGAGATACAGTCTCTGGCACACTCGCACACTGAGATACAGACTCAGGCACACACACACACTGAGATACGGACTCAGACACACTCACACACTGAGATACAGACTCTGACACACTCACACACACACTGAGATACGGACTCAGTCACACACACACACTTAGATACAGACTCTGACACACACACACTGAGATACAGTCTCAGGCACACTCGCACACTGAGATACAGACTCAGGCACACACACACACTGAGATACGGACTCAGAGACACACTGAGCTACAGACACACACACACACACACACACACACACTGAGATACAGACACAGATACACTTATGCACACACTGAGAAACAGACTCAGACACACTCGCTGAGCTATAGACACAGACACACTTACACACACTGAGATACAGACTCAGGAACACACACACTGAGATACAGACTTAGACACACACTGAGATACGGACTCAGACACACACACACACTGAGATACAGACTCAGGCACACACACACAGAGATACAGTCTCAGACACACTCACGTACACACTGAGATACAGACTCAGACACACACACTGAGATACAGACTCAGGCACACACACACACTGAGATACAGACTCAGACACACACACACACACTGAGATACAGACTCAGGCACACACACACACTGAGATACAGACACAGACACACACACACTGAGATACAGACTCAGACACACACACACTGAGATACAGACTCAGACACACACACACACACTGAGATACAGACTCAGGCACACACACACACTGAGATACAGACTCAGACACACACACACCGAGATACAGTCTCAGACACACTTATGCACACACTGAGATACAGTCTCAGACCCACTCACACTGAGCTATAGACACAGACACACTTATACACACACACACTGAGATACAGTCTCAGAGACACACTCACACTGAGATACAGACTCAGACACACTTATGCACACACTGAGATACAGTCTCAGACCCACTCACACTGAGGTATAGACACAGACACACTTATACACACACACACTGAGATACAGTCTCAGAGACACACTCACACTGAGATACAGACTCAGACACACTCACACTGAGATACAGATTCAGACACACTCACACTGAGATACAGACTCACACACACTCACACACATACTCGGATACAGACTCAAACAGACTAACAGACACACACTGAGATACAGTCTCAGACACACTCACACACTGAGATACAGTCTCAGGCACACTCACACACACTGAGCTGTAGACTCAGACACACTCACACACACTGAGACACAGACTCAGACACACCCACACACTGAGATATAGACTCAGACACACACACACACACACTGAGATACAGTCTCAGACACACTCACGCACACTGAGCTATAGACTCAGACACACTCACACACACTGAGATATAGACTCAGACACACACACACACTGAGATACAGACTCAGACACACTCACACACACTGAGATATAGACTCAGACACACACACACTGAGATACAGTCTCAGACACACACACACACTGAGATACAGACTCAGGCGCACTCACACACACTGAGCTATAGACTCAGACACACTCACACACACTGAGACACAGACTCAGACACACACACACTGAGATATAGACTCAGACACACACACACACTGAGACACAGACTCAGACACACACACACACTGAGACACAGACTCAGACACACTCACACACTGAGATATAGACTCAGACACACACACACTGAGATACAGACTCAGACACACTCACACACACTGAGATATAGACTCAGACACACACACACTGAGATACAGACTCAGACACACACACACACTGAGATACAGACTCAGGCACACACACACACTGAGATACAGACTCAGACACACACACACCGAGATACAGTCTCAGACACACACACACACACTGAGATACAGACTCAGGCGCACTCACACACACTGAGCTATAGACTCAGACACACTCACACACACTGAGACACAGACTCAGACACACACACACTGAGATATAGACTCAGACACACACACACTGAGACACAGACTCAGACACACACACACACTGAGACACAGACTCAGACACACTCACACACTGAGATATAGACTCAGACACACACACTGAGATACAGTCTCAGACACACACACACACTGAGATACAGACTCAGGCACACACACACACTGAGATACCGACTCTGACACACTCACACACACACTGAGATACGGACTCAGTCACACACACACACTTAGATACAGACTCAGACACACACACACTGAGATACAGTCTCAGGCACACTCACACACTGAGATACAGACTCAGGCACACACACACACTGAGATACGGACTCAGACACACTCACACACTGAGATACAGACTCTGACACACTCACACACACACACTGAGATACGGACTCAGTCACACACACACACTTAGATACAGACTCAGACACACACACACTGAGATACAGTCTCAGGCACACTCGCACACTGAGATACAGACTCAGGCACACACACACACTGAGATACGGACTCAGAGACACACTGAGCTACAGACACACACACACACACACACACACACACTGAGATACAGACTCAGATACACTTATGCACACACTGAGAAACAGACACAGACACACTCACTGAGCTATAGACACAGACACACTTACACAAACTGAGATACAGACTCAGGAACACACACACTGAGATACAGACTTAGACACACACTGAGATACGGACTCAGACACACACACACACTGAGATACAGACTCAGGCACACACACACGGAGATACAGTCTCAGACACACTCACGCACACACTGAGATACAGACTCAGACACACACACTGAGATACAGACTCAGGCACACACACACACTGAGATACGGACTCAGACACACACACACACACTGAGATACAGACTCAGGCACACACACACACTGAGATACAGACACAGACACACACACACTGAGATACAGACTCAGACACACACACACTGAGATACAGACTCAGACACACACACACACACTGAGATACAGACTCAGGCACACACACACACTGAGATACAGACTCAGACACACACACACCGAGATACAGTCTCAGACACACTTATGCACACACTGAGATACAGTCTCAGACCCACTCACACTGAGCTATAGACACAGACACACTTATACACACACACACTGAGATACAGTCTCAGAGACACACTCACACTGAGATACAGACTCAGACACACTTATGCACACACTGAGATACAGTCTCAGACCCACTCACACTGAGGTATAGACACAGACACACTTATACACACACACTGAGATACAGTCTCAGAGACACACTCACACTGAGATACAGACTCAGACACACTCACACTGAGATACAGATTCAGACACACTCACACTGAGATACAGACTCACACACACTCACACACATACTCGGATACAGACTCAAACAGACTAACAGACACACACTGAGATACAGTCTCAGACACACTCACACACTGAGATACAGTCTCAGGCACACTCACACACACTGAGCTGTAGACTCAGACACACTCACACACACTGAGACACAGACTCAGACACACTCACACACTGAGATATAGACTCAGACACACACACACACACTGAGATACAGTCTCAGACACACTCACGCACACTGAGCTATAGACTCAGACACACTCACACACACTGAGATATAGACTCAGACACACACACACACTGAGATACAGACTCAGGCGCACTCACACACACTGAGCTATAGACTCAGACACACACACACACACTGAGACACAGACTCAGACACACACACACACTGAGACACAGACTCAGACACACTCACACACTGAGATATAGACTCAGACACACACACACTGAGATACAGACTCAAGCACACTCACACACACTGAGATATAGACTCAGACACACACACACTGAGATACAGACTCAGACACACACACACACACTGAGATACAGACTCAGGCACACACACACACTGAGATACAGACTCAGACACACACACACCGAGATACAGTCTCAGACACACACACACACACTGAGATACAGACTCAGGCGCACTCACACACACTGAGCTATAGACTCAGACACACTCACACACACTGAGACACAGACTCAGACACACACACACACTGAGATATAGACTCAGACACACACACACTGAGACACAGACTCAGACACACACACACACTGAGACACAGACTCAGACACACTCACACACTGAGATATAGACTCAGACACACACACACTGAGATACAGTCTCAGACACACACACACACTGAGATACAGACTCAGGCACACACACACACTGAGATACCGACTCTGACACACTCACACACACACTGAGATACGGACTCATTCACACACACACACTTAGATACAGACTCAGACACACACACACTGAGATGCAGTCTCAGGCACACTCGCACACTGAGATACAGACTCAGGCACACACACACACTGAGATACGGACTCAGACACACTCACACACTGAGATACAGACTCTGACACACTCACACACACACTGAGATACGGACTCAGTCACACACACACACTTAGATACAGACTCAGACACACACACACTGAGATACAGTCTCAGGCACACTCGCACACTGAGATACAGACTCAGGCACACACACACACTGAGATACGGACTCAGAGACACACTGAGCTACAGACACACACACACACACACACACACACTGAGATACAGACTCAGATACACTTATGCACACACTGAGAAACAGACTCAGACACACTCACTGAGCTATAGACACAGACACACTTACACACACTGAGATACAGACTCAGGAACACACACACTGAGATACAGACTTAGACACACACTGAGATACGGACTCAGACACACACACACACTGAGATACAGACTCAGGCACACACACACGGAGATACAGTCTCAGACACACTCACGCACACACTGAGGTACAGACTCAGACACACACACTGAGATACAGACTCAGGCACACACACACACTGAGATACAGACTCAGACACACACACACACACTGAGATACAGACTCAGGCACACACACACACTGAGATACAGACACAGACACACACACACGGAGATACAGACTCAGACACACACACACTGAGATACAGACTCAGACACACACACACACACTGAGATACAGACTCAGGCACACACACACACTGAGATACAGACTCAGACACACACACACCGAGATACAGTCTCAGACACACTTATGCACACACTGAGATACAGTCTCAGACCCACTCACACTGAGCTATAGACACAGACACACTTATACACACACTCACTGAGATACAGTCTCAGAGACACACTCACACTGAGATACAGACTCAGACACACTTATGCACACACTGAGATACAGTCTCAGACCCACTCACACTGAGGTATAGACACAGACACACTTATACACACACACACTGAGATACAGTCTCAGAGACACACTCACACTGAGATACAGACTCAGACACACATACACTGAGATACAGATTCAGACACACTCACACTGAGATACAGACTCACACACACTCACACACATACTCGGATACAGACTCAAACAGACTAACAGACACACACTGAGATACAGTCTCAGACACACTCACACACTGAGATACAGTCTCAGGCACACTCACACACACTGAGCTGTAGACTCAGACACACTCACACACACTGAGACACAGACTCAGACACACTCACACACTGAGATATAGACTCAGACACACACACACACACTGAGATACAGTCTCAGACACACTCACGCACACTGAGCTATAGACTCAGACACACTCACACACACTGAGATATAGACTCAGACACACACACACACTGAGATACAGACTCAGACACACTCACACACACTGAGATATAGACTCAGACACACACACACTGAGATACAGTCTCAGAAACACACACACACTGAGATACAGACTCAGGCGCACTCAAACACACTGAGCTATAGACTCAGACACACTCACACACACTGAGACACAGACTCAGACACACACACACACTGAGATATAGACTCAGACACACACACACACAGAGACACAGACTCAGACACACACACACACTGAGACACAGACTCAGACACACTCACACACTGAGATATAGACTCAGACACACACACTGAGATACAGACTCAGACACACTCACACACACTGAGATATAGACTCAGACACACACACACTGAGATACAGACTCAGACACACACACACACTGAGATACAGACTCAGGCACACACACACACTGAGATACAGACTCAGACACACACACACCGAGATACAGTCTCAGACACACACACACACACTGAGATACAGACTCAGGCGCACTCACACACACTGAGCTATAGACTCAGACACACTCACACACACTGAGACACAGACTCAGACACACACACACACTGAGATATAGACTCAGACACACACACACTGAGACACAGACTCAGACACACACACACACTGAGACACAGACTCAGACACACTCACACACTGAGATATAGACTCAGACACACACACACTGAGATACAGTCTCAGACACACACACACACTGAGATACAGACTCAGGCACACACACACACTGAGATACCGACTCTGACACACTCACACACACACTGAGATACGGACTCAGTCACACACACACACTTAGATACAGACTCAGACACACACACACTGAGATACAGTCTCAGGCACACTCGCACACTGAGATACAGACTCAGGCACACACACACACTGAGATACGGACTCAGACACACTCACACACTGAGATACAGACTCTGACACACTCACACACACACTGAGATACGGACTCAGTCACACACACACACTTAGATACAGACTCAGACACACACACACTGAGATACAGTCTCAGGCACACTCGCACACTGAGATACATACTCAGGCACACACACACACTGAGATACGGACTCAGAGACACACTGAGCTACAGACACACACACACACACACACACACACTGAGATACAGACTCAGATACACTTATGCACACACTGAGAAACAGACTCAGACACACTCACTGAGCTATAGACACAGACACACTTACACACACTGAGATACAGACTCAGGAACACACACACTGAGATACAGACTTAGACACACACTGAGATACGGACTCAGACACACACACACACTGAGATACAGACTCAGGCACACACACACGGAGATACAGTCTCAGACACACTAACGCACACACTGAGATACAGACTCAGACACACACACTGAGATACAGACTCAGGCACACACACACACTGAGATACAGACTCAGACACACACACACACACTGAGATACAGACTCAGGCACACACACACACTGAGATACAGACACAGACACACACACACTGAGATACAGACTCAGACACACACACACTGAGATACAGACTCAGACACACACACACACACAGAGATACAGACTCAGGCACACACACACACTGAGATACAGACTCAGGCACACACACACCGAGATACAGTCTCAGACACACTTATGCACACACTGAGATACAGTCTCAGACCCACTCACACTGAGCTATAGACACAGACACACTTATACACACACACACTGAGATACAGTCTCAGAGACACACTCACACTGAGATACAGACTCAGACACACTTATGCACACACTGAGATACAGTCTCAGACCCACTCACACTGAGGTATAGACACAGACACACTTATACACACACACACTGAGATACAGTCTCAGAGACACACTCACACTGAGATACAGACTCAGACACACTCACACTGAGATACAGACTCACACACACTCACACACATACTCGGATACAGACTCAAACAGACTAACAGACACACACTGAGATACAGTCTCAGACACACTCACACACTGAGATACAGTCTCAGGCACACTCACACACACTGAGCTGTAGACTCAGACACACTCTCACACACTGAGACACAGACTCAGACACACTCACACACTGAGATATAGACTCAGACACACACACACACACACTGAGATACAGTCTCAGACACACTCACGCACACTGAGCTATAGACTCAGACACACTCACACACACTGAGATATAGACTCAGACACACACACACACTGAGATACAGACTCAGACACACTCACACACACTGAGATATAGACTCAGACACACACACACTGAGATACAGTCTCAGACACACACACACACTGAGATACAGACTCAGGCGCACTCACACACACTGAGCTATAGACTCAGACACACTCACACACACTGAGACACAGACTCAGACACACACACACACTGAGATATAGACTCAGACACACACACACACTGAGACACAGACTCAGACACACACACACACACTGAGACACAGACTCAGACACACTCACACACTGAGATATAGACTCAGACACACACACACTGAGATACAGACTCAGACACACTCACACACACTGAGATATAGACTCAGACACACACACACTGCGATACAGACTCAGGCGCACTCACACACACTGAGCTATAGACTCAGACACACTCACACACACTGAGACACAGACTCAGACACACCCACACACTGAGATATAGACTCAGACACACACACACACTGAGACACAGACTCAGACACACACACACACTGAGACACAGACTCAGACACACTCACACACTGAGATATAGACTCAGACACACACACACTGAGATACAGTCTCAGACACACTCACACACTGAGATACAGACTCAGGCACACACACACACTGAGATACCGACTCTGACACACTCACACACACTCTGAGATACGGACTCAGTCACACACACACACTTAGATACAGACTGAGACACACACACACTGAGATACAGTCTCAGGCACACTCGCACACTGAGATACAGACTCAGGCACACACACACACTGAGATACGGACTCAGACACACTCACACACTGAGATACAGACTCTGACACACTCACACACACACTGAGATACGGACTCAGTCACACACACACTTAGATACAGACTCAGACACACACACACTGAGATACAGTCTCAGGCACACTCGCACACTGAGATACAGACTCAGGCACACACACACACTGAGATACGGACTCAGACACACACTGAGATACAGACACACACACACACACACACACACTGAGATACAGACTCAGATACACTTATGCACACACTGAGAAACAGACTCAGACACACTCACTGAGCTATAGACACAGACACACTTACACACACTGAGATACAGACTCAGTCTCACACACACACTGATATACAGACTCAGACACACACACACACTGAGATACAGACTCAGACACACACAAACTGACATACAGACTCAGACACACACACGCACACACTGAGATACAGACTCAGGCACACACACACACACACACTGAGATACTGACTCAGACACATACACACACTGATATACAGACTCAGACACACTCACACACACACACTGAGATACAGACCCAGACAGACACACACTGAGATACAGACTCTGACCCACACACACTGAGATACAGATTCAGACACACACACACTGATATACAGACTCTGACACACACACACTGAGATACAGACTCAGACACACACACACACACACACTGAGATACAGACCCAGACAGACACACACACTGAGATACTGACTCAGACACACACACACACACACTGAAATACAGACTCAGACACACTCACACACACACTGAGATACAGACTCAGACACACACACTGAGGTGCAGACTCTGACACACTCACACACACACACACTGAGATACAAACTCAGACACACTCACACACACACTGAGGTACAGACTCACACACACTAACGCACACTGAGATACAGGCTCAGACACACTCACACACACTGAGATACAGACTCAGACACACTCACACTGAGATACAGACTCTGACACACTCACACACACACTGAGATTCAGACTCAGACACACTCACACACACACACACACACACACACTGAGATACAGACTCAGGCACACATACACACAGAGATACAGACTTAGACACACACACACACACTGAGATACAGACTCAGACACACACACACACACTGAGATACAGACTCAGACGCACTCACACTGAGCTATAGACACAGACACACTCGCACACACTGAGATACAGACTCAGACAACCACACACACACTGAGATACAGACTCAGACACACTCACACTGAACTATAGACACAGACACACGTACATTCACACTGAGATACAGACTCAGACTCACACACATTGAGATACAGACTCAGACACACTCACACACACTGAGATACAGACTCAGACAACCACACACACACTGAGATACAGACTCAGACACACACACACTGAGATACAGCCTCAGACACACTCACACTGAGCTATAGACACAGACACACTTACACACACACTGAGATACAGACTCAGGCACACTCACACACACTGAGATACAGAATCAGACACATATAAACACACACTGAGATACAGACACAGACACACACACACACACTGAGATACAGACTCAGACACACTCACACACACTGAGTAACAGACTCAGACACACACACACTGAGATACAGACTCAGACACACTCACACTGAGCTATAGACACAGACACACTTACACACACACTGAGATACAGACTCAGACACACTCACACACACTGAGATACAGACTCAGACACATTCAGACACACACTGAGATACAGACACAGACACACACACACACACTGAGATACAGACACAGACACACTCACACACACTGAGTAAGAGACTCAGACACACACACACTGAGATACAGACTCAGGCACACACACACTGAGACACAGACTCAGACACACACACACACTGAGACACAGACTCAGACACACTCACACACTGAGATATAGACTCAGACACACACACACTGAGATACAGTCTCAGACACACACACACACTGAGATACAGACTCAGGCACACACACACACTGAGATACCGACTCTGACACACTCACACACACACTGAGATACGGACTCAGTCACACACACACACTTAGATACAGACTCAGACACACACACACTGAGAAACAGTCTCAGGCACACTCGCACACTGAGATACAGACTCAGGCACACACACACACTGAGATACGGACTCAGACACACTCACACACTGAGATACAGACTCTGACACACTCACACACACACACTGAGATACGGACTCAGTCACACACACACACTTAGATACAGACTCAGACACACACACACTGAGATACAGTCTCAGGCACACTCGCACACTGAGATACAGACTCAGGCACACACACACACTGAGATACGGACTCAGAGACACACTGAGCTACAGACACACACACACACACACACACACACACTGAGATACAGACTCAGATACACTTATGCACACACTGAGAAACAGACTCAGACACACTCACTGAGCTATAGACACAGACACACTTACACACACTGAGATACAGACTCAGGAACACACACACTGAGATACAGACTTAGACACACACTGAGATACGGACTCAGACACACACACACACTGAGATACAGACTCAGGCACACACACACACGGAGATACAGTCTCAGACACACTCACGCACACACTGAGATACAGACTCAGACACACACACTGAGATACAGACTCAGGCACACACACACACTGAGATACAGACTCAGACACACACACACACACTGAGATACAGACTCAGGCACACACACACACTGAGATACAGACACAGACACACACACACTGAGATACAGACTCAGACACACACACACTGAGATACAGACTCAGACACACACACACACACGGAGATACAGACTCAGGCACACACACACACTGAGATACAGACTCAGACACACACACACCGAGATACAGTCTCAGACACACTTATGCACACACTGAGATACAGTCTCAGACCCACTCACACTGAGCTATAGACACAGACAAACTTATACACACACACACTGAGATACAGTCTCAAAGACACACTCACACTGAGATACAGACTCAGACACACTCACACTGAGATACAGATTCAGACACACTCACACTGAGATACAGACTCACACACACTCACACACATACTCGGATACAGACTCAAACAGACTAACAGACACACACTGAGATACAGTCTCAGACACACTCACACACTGAGATACAGTCTCAGGCACACTCACACACACTGAGCTGTAGACTCAGACACACTCACACACACTGAGACACAGACTCAGACACACTCACACACTGAGATATAGACTCAGACACACACACACACACTGAGATACAGTCTCAGACACACTCACGCACACTGAGCTATAGACTCAGACACACTCACACACACTGAGATATAGACTCAGACACACACACACACTGAGATACAGACTCAGGCGCACTCACACACACTGAGCTATAGACTCAGACACACTCACACACACTGAGATACAGACTCAGACACACTCACACTGAGATACAGACTCTGACACACTCACACACACACTGAGATTCAGACTCAGACACACTCACACACACACACACACACACACACTGAGATACAGACTCAGGCACACATACACACAGAGATACAGACTCAGACACACACACACACACTGAGATACAGACTCAGACACACACACACACACTGAGATACAGACTCAGACGCACTCACACTGAGCTATAGACACAGACACACTCGCACACACTGAGATACAGACTCAGACAACCACACACACACTGAGATACAGACTCAGACACACTCACACTGAACTATAGACACAGACACACGTACATACACACTGAGATACAGACTCAGACTCACACACATTGAGATACAGACTCAGACACACTCACACACACTGAGATACAGACTCAGACAACCACACACACACTGAGATACAGACTCAGACACACACACACTGAGATACAGCCTCAGACACACTCACACTGAGCTATAGACACAGACACACTTACACACACACTGAGATACAGACTCAGGCACACTCACACACACTGAGATACAGAATCAGACACATATAAACACACACTGAGATACAGACACAGACACACACACACACACTGAGATACAGACTCAGACACACTCACACACACTGAGTAACAGACTCAGACACACACACACTGAGATACAGACTCAGACACACTCACACTGAGCTATAGACACAGACACACTTACACACACACTGAGATACAGACTCAGACACACTCACACACACTGAGATACAGACTCAGACACATTCAGACACACACTGAGATACAGACACAGACACACACACACACACTGAGATACAGACACAGACACACTCACACACACTGAGTAACAGACTCAGACACACACACACTGAGATACAGACTCAGGCACACATACACTGAGACACAGACTCAGACACACACACACACTGAGACACAGACTCAGACACACTCACACACTGAGATATAGACTCAGACACACACACACACTTAGATACAGACTCAGACACACACACACACTGAGATACAGACTCAGGCACACACACACACTGAGATACCGACTCTGACACACTCACACACACACTGAGATACGGACTCAGTCACACACACACACTTAGATACAGACTCAGACACACACACACTGAGATACAGTCTCAGGCACACTCGCACACTGAGATACAGACTCAGGCACACACACACACTGAGATACGGACTCAGACACACTCACACACTGAGATACAGACTCTGACACACTCACACACACACACTGAGATACGGACTCAGTCACACACACACACTTAGATACAGACTCAGACACACACACACTGAGATACAGTCTCAGGCACACTCGCACACTGAGATACAGACTCAGGCACACACACACACTGAGATACGGACTCAGAGACACACTGAGCTACAGACACACACACACACACACACACACACACTGAGATACAGACTCAGGCACACACACACACTGAGATACAGACACAGACACACACACACTGAGATACAGACTCAGACACACACACACTGAGATACAGACTCAGACACACACACACACACTGAGATACAGACTCAGGCACACACACACACTGAGATACAGACTCAGACACACACACACCGAGATACAGTCTCAGACACACTTATGCACACACTGAGATACAGTCTCAGACCCACTCACACTGAGCTATAGACACAGACAAACTTATACACACACACACTGAGATACAGTCTCAAAGACACACTCACACTGAGATACAGACTCAGACACACTCACACTGAGATACAGATTCAGACACACTCACACTGAGATACAGACTCACACACACTCACACACATACTCGGATACAGACTCAAACAGACTAACAGACACACACTGAGATACAGTCTCAGACACACTCACACACTGAGATACAGTCTCAGGCACACTCACACACACTGAGCTGTAGACTCAGACACACTCACACACACTGAGACACAGACTCAGACACACTCACACACTGAGATATAGACTCAGACACACACACACACACTGAGATACAGTCTCAGACACACTCACGCACACTGAGCTATAGACTCAGACACACTCACACACACTGAGATATAGACTCAGACACACACACACACTGAGATACAGACTCAGGCGCACTCACACACACTGAGCTATAGACTCAGACACACTCACACACACTGAGATACAGACTCAGACACACTCACACTGAGATACAGACTCTGACACACTCACACACACACTGAGATTCAGACTCAGACACACTCACACACACACACACACACACACACTGAGATACAGACTCAGGCACACATACACACAGAGATACAGACTCAGACACACACACACACACTGAGATACAGACTCAGACACACACACACACACTGAGATACAGACTCAGACGCACTCACACTGAGCTATAGACACAGACACACTCGCACACACTGAGATACAGACTCAGACAACCACACACACACTGAGATACAGACTCAGACACACTCACACTGAACTATAGACACAGACACACGTACATACACACTGAGATACAGACTCAGACTCACACACATTGAGATACAGACTCAGACACACTCACACACACTGAGATACAGACTCAGACAACCACACACACACTGAGATACAGACTCAGACACACACACACTGAGATACAGCCTCAGACACACTCACACTGAGCTATAGACACAGACACACTTACACACACACTGAGATACAGACTCAGGCACACTCACACACACTGAGATACAGAATCAGACACATATAAACACACACTGAGATACAGACACAGACACACACACACACACTGAGATACAGACTCAGACACACTCACACACACTGAGTAACAGACTCAGACACACACACACTGAGATACAGACTCAGACACACTCACACTGAGCTATAGACACAGACACACTTACACACACACTGAGATACAGACTCAGACACACTCACACACACTGAGATACAGACTCAGACACATTCAGACACACACTGAGATACAGACACAGACACACACACACACACTGAGATACAGACACAGACACACTCACACACACTGAGTAACAGACTCAGACACACACACACTGAGATACAGACTCAGGCACACATACACTGAGACACAGACTCAGACACACACACACACTGAGACACAGACTCAGACACACTCACACACTGAGATATAGACTCAGACACACACACACACTTAGATACAGACTCAGACACACACACACACTGAGATACAGACTCAGGCACACACACACACTGAGATACCGACTCTGACACACTCACACACACACTGAGATACGGACTCAGTCACACACACACACTTAGATACAGACTCAGACACACACACACTGAGATACAGTCTCAGGCACACTCGCACACTGAGATACAGACTCAGGCACACACACACACTGAGATACGGACTCAGACACACTCACACACTGAGATACAGACTCTGACACACTCACACACACACACTGAGATACGGACTCAGTCACACACACACACTTAGATACAGACTCAGACACACACACACTGAGATACAGTCTCAGGCACACTCGCACACTGAGATACAGACTCAGGCACACACACACACTGAGATACGGACTCAGAGACACACTGAGCTACAGACACACACACACACACACACACACACACTGAGATACAGACTCAGATACACTTATGCACACACTGAGAAACAGACTCAGACACACTCACTGAGCTATAGACACAGACACACTTACACACACACTGAGATACAGACTCAGACACACACACTGAGGTGCAGACTCTGACACACTCACACACACACACACTGAGATACAAACTCAGACACACTCACACACACACTGAGGTACAGACTCACACACACTAACGCACACTGAGATACAGGCTCAGACACACTCACACACACTGAGATACAGACTCAGACACACTCACACTGAGATACAGACTCTGACACACTCACACACACACTGAGATTCAGACTCAGACACACTCACACACACACACACACACACACACACTGAGATACAGACTCAGGCACACATACACACAGAGATACAGACTTAGACACACACACACACACTGAGATACAGACTCAGACACACACACACACACACTGAGATACAGACTCAGACGCACTCACACTGAGCTATAGACACAGACACACTCGCACACACTGAGATACAGACTCAGACAACCACACACACACTGAGATACAGACTCAGACACACTCACACTGAACTATAGACACAGACACACGTACATTCACACTGAGATACAGACTCAGACTCACACACATTGAGATACAGACTCAGACACACTCACACACACTGAGATACAGACTCAGACAACCACACACACACTGAGATACAGACTCAGACACACACACACTGAGATACAGCCTCAGACACACTCACACTGAGCTATAGACACAGACACACTTACACACACACTGAGATACAGACTCAGGCACACTCACACACACTGAGATACAGAATCAGACACATATAAACACACACTGAGATACAGACACAGACACACACACACACACTGAGATACAGACTCAGACACACTCACACACACTGAGTAACAGACTCAGACACACACACACTGAGATACAGACTCAGACACACTCACACTGAGCTATAGACACAGACACACTTACACACACACTGAGATACAGACTCAGACACACTCACACACACTGAGATACAGACTCAGACACATTCAGACACACACTGAGATACAGACACAGACACACACACACACACTGAGATACAGACACAGACACACTCACACACACTGAGTAACAGACTCAGACACACACACACTGAGATACAGACTCAGGCACACACACACTGAGACACAGACTCAGACACACACACACACTGAGACACAGACTCAGACACACTCACACACTGAGATATAGACTCAGACACACACACACTGAGATACAGTCTCAGACACACACACACACTGAGATACAGACTCAGGCACACACACACACTGAGATACCGACTCTGACACACTCACACACACACTGAGATACGGACTCAGTCACACACACACACTTAGATACAGACTCAGACACACACACACTGAGAAACAGTCTCAGGCACACTCGCACACTGAGATACAGACTCAGGCACACACACACACTGAGATACGGACTCAGACACACTCACACACTGAGATACAGACTCTGACACACTCACACACACACACTGAGATACGGACTCAGTCACACACACACACTTAGATACAGACTCAGACACACACACACTGAGATACAGTCTCAGGCACACTCGCACACTGAGATACAGACTCAGGCACACACACACACTGAGATACGGACTCAGAGACACACTGAGCTACAGACACACACACACACACACACACACACACTGAGATACAGACTCAGATACACTTATGCACACACTGAGAAACAGACTCAGACACACTCACTGAGCTATAGACACAGACACACTTACACACACTGAGATACAGACTCAGGAACACACACACTGAGATACAGACTTAGACACACACTGAGATACGGACTCAGACACACACACACACTGAGATACAGACTCAGGCACACACACACACGGAGATACAGTCTCAGACACACTCACGCACACACTGAGATACAGACTCAGACACACACACTGAGATACAGACTCAGGCACACACACACACTGAGATACAGACTCAGACACACACACACACACTGAGATACAGACTCAGGCACACACACACACTGAGATACAGACACAGACACACACACACTGAGATACAGACTCAGACACACACACACTGAGATACAGACTCAGACACACACACACACACTGAGATACAGACTCAGGCACACACACACACTGAGATACAGACTCAGACACACACACACCGAGATACAGTCTCAGACACACTTATGCACACACTGAGATACAGTCTCAGACCCACTCACACTGAGCTATAGACACAGACAAACTTATACACACACACACTGAGATACAGTCTCAAAGACACACTCACACTGAGATACAGACTCAGACACACTCACACTGAGATACAGATTCAGACACACTCACACTGAGATACAGACTCACACACACTCACACACATACTCGGATACAGACTCAAACAGACTAACAGACACACACTGAGATACAGTCTCAGACACACTCACACACTGAGATACAGTCTCAGGCACACTCACACACACTGAGCTGTAGACTCAGACACACTCACACACACTGAGACACAGACTCAGACACACTCACACACTGAGATATAGACTCAGACACACACACACACACTGAGATACAGTCTCAGACACACTCACGCACACTGAGCTATAGACTCAGACACACTCACACACACTGAGATATAGACTCAGACACACACACACACTGAGATACAGACTCAGGCGCACTCACACACACTGAGCTATAGACTCAGACACACTCACACACACTGAGATACAGACTCAGACACACTCACACTGAGATACAGACTCTGACACACTCACACACACACTGAGATTCAGACTCAGACACACTCACACACACACACACACACACACACTGAGATACAGACTCAGGCACACATACACACAGAGATACAGACTCAGACACACACACACACACTGAGATACAGACTCAGACACACACACACACACTGAGATACAGACTCAGACGCACTCACACTGAGCTATAGACACAGACACACTCGCACACACTGAGATACAGACTCAGACAACCACACACACACTGAGATACAGACTCAGACACACTCACACTGAACTATAGACACAGACACACGTACATACACACTGAGATACAGACTCAGACTCACACACATTGAGATACAGACTCAGACACACTCACACACACTGAGATACAGACTCAGACAACCACACACACACTGAGATACAGACTCAGACACACACACACTGAGATACAGCCTCAGACACACTCACACTGAGCTATAGACACAGACACACTTACACACACACTGAGATACAGACTCAGGCACACTCACACACACTGAGATACAGAATCAGACACATATAAACACACACTGAGATACAGACACAGACACACACACACACACTGAGATACAGACTCAGACACACTCACACACACTGAGTAACAGACTCAGACACACACACACTGAGATACAGACTCAGACACACTCACACTGAGCTATAGACACAGACACACTTACACACACACTGAGATACAGACTCAGACACACTCACACACACTGAGATACAGACTCAGACACATTCAGACACACACTGAGATACAGACACAGACACACACACACACACTGAGATACAGACACAGACACACTCACACACACTGAGTAACAGACTCAGACACACACACACTGAGATACAGACTCAGGCACACATGCACTGAGACACAGACTCAGACACACACACACACTGAGACACAGACTCAGACACACTCACACACTGAGATATAGACTCAGACACACACACACACTTAGATACAGACTCAGACACACACACACACTGAGATACAGACTCAGGCACACACACACACTGAGATACCGACTCTGACACACTCACACACACACTGAGATACGGACTCAGTCACACACACACACTTAGATACAGACTCAGACACACACACACTGAGATACAGTCTCAGGCACACTCGCACACTGAGATACAGACTCAGGCACACACACACACTGAGATACGGACTCAGACACACTCACACACTGAGATACAGACTCTGACACACTCACACACACACACTGAGATACGGACTCAGTCACACACACACACTTAGATACAGACTCAGACACACACACACTGAGATACAGTCTCAGGCACACTCGCACACTGAGATACAGACTCAGGCACACACACACACTGAGATACGGACTCAGAGACACACTGAGCTACAGACACACACACACACACACACACACACACTGAGATACAGACTCAGATACACTTATGCACACACTGAGAAACAGACTCAGACACACTCACTGAGCTATAGACACAGACACACTTACACACACTGAGATACAGACTCAGGAACACACACACTGAGATACAGACTTAGACACACACTGAGATACGGACTCAGACACACACACACACTGAGATACAGACTCAGGCACACACACACGGAGATACAGTCTCAGACACACTCACGCACACACTGAGATACAGACTCAGACACACACACTGAGATACAGACTCAGGCACACACACACACTGAGATACAGACTCAGACACACACACACACACTGAGATACAGACTCAGGCACACACACACTGAGATACAGACACAGACACACACACTGAGATACAGACTCAGACACACACACACTGAGATACAGACTCAGACACACACACACACACTGAGATACAGACTCAGGCACACACACACACTGAGATACAGCCTCAGACACACACACACCGAGATACAGTCTCAGACACACTTATGCACACACTGAGATACAGTCTCAGACCCACTCACACTGAGCTATAGACACAGACACACACACACACACTGAGATACAGTCTCAGAGACACACTCACACTGAGATACAGACTCAGACACACTTATGCACACACTGAGATACAGTCTCAGACCCACTCACACTGAGGTATAGACACAGACACACTTATACACACACACACTGAGATACAGTCTCAGAGACACACCCACACTGAGATACAGACTCAGACACACTCACACTGAGATACAGATTCAGACACACTCACACTGAGATACAGACTCACACACACTCACACACATACTCGGATACAGACTCAAACAGACTAACAGACACACACTGAGATACAGTCTCAGACACACTCACACACTGAGATACAGTCTCAGGCACACTCACACACACTGAGCTGTAGACTCAGACACACTCACACACACTGAGACACAGACTCAGACACACTCACACACTGAGATATAGACTCAGACACACACACACACACACTGAGATACAGTCTCAGACACACTCACGCACACTGAGCTATAGACTCAGACACACACACACTGAGATACAGTCTCAGGCACACTCGCACACTGAGATACAGACTCAGGCACACACACACACTGAGATACGGACTCAGACACACACTGAGATACAGACACACACACACACACACACACACACTGAGATACAGACTCAGATACACTTATGCACACACTGAGAAACAGACTCAGACACACTCACTGAGCTATAGACACAGACACACTTACACACACTGAGATACAGACTCAGTCTCACACACACACTGATATACAGACTCAGACACACACACACACTGAGATACAGACTCAGACACACACAAACTGACATACAGACTCAGACACACACACGCACACACTGAGATACAGACTCAGGCACACACACACACACACTGAGATACTGACTCAGACACATACACACACTGATATACAGACTCAGACACACTCACACACACACACTGAGATACAGACCCAGACAGACACACACTGAGATACAGACTCTGACCCACACACACTGAGATACAGATTCAGACACACACACACTGATATACAGACTCTGACACACACACACTGAGATACAGACTCAGACACACACACACACACACACTGAGATACAGACCCAGACAGACACACACACTGAGATACTGACTCAGACACACACACACACACACTGAAATACAGACTCAGACACACTCACACACACACTGAGATACAGACTCAGACACACACACTGAGGTGCAGACTCTGACACACTCACACACACACACACTGAGATACAAACTCACACACACACTGAGGTACAGACTCACACACACACACACACACACACACACTGAGATACAGACTCAGATACACTTATGCACACACTGAGAAACAGACTCAGACACACTCACTGAGCTATAGACACAGACACACTTACACACACTGAGATACAGACTCAGGAACACACACACTGAGATACAGACTTAGACACACACTGAGATACGGACTCAGACACACACACACACTGAGATACAGACTCAGGCACACACACACGGAGATACAGTCTCAGACACACTCACGCACACACTGAGATACAGACTCAGACACACACACTGAGATACAGACTCAGGCACACACACACACTGAGATACAGACTCAGAGACACACACACACACTGAGATACAGACTCAGGCACACACACACACTGAGATACAGACACAGACACACACACACTGAGATACAGACTCAGACACACACACACTGAGATACAGACTCAGACACACACACACACACTGAGATACAGACTCATGCACACACACACACTGAGATACAGACTCAGACACACACACACCGAGATACAGTCTCAGACACACTTATGCACACACTGAGATACAGTCTCAGACCCACTCACACTGAGCTATAGACACAGACACACTTATACACACACACACTGAGATACAGTCTCAGAGACACACTCACACTGAGATACAGACTCAGACACACTTATGCACACACTGAGATACAGTCTCAGACCCACTCACACTGAGGTATAGACACAGACACACTTATACACACACACACTGAGATACAGTCTCAGAGACACACTCACACTGAGATACAGACTCAGACACACTCACACTGAGATACAGATTCAGACACACTCACACTGAGATACAGACTCACACACACTCACACACATACTCGGATACAGACTCAAACAGACTAACAGACACACACTGAGATACAGTCTCAGACACACTCACACACTGAGATACAGTCTCAGGCACACTCACACACACTGAGCTGTAGACTCAGACACACTCACACACACTGAGACACAGACTCAGACACACTCACACACTGAGATATAGACTCAGACACACACACACACACACTGAGATACAGTCTCAGACACACTCACGCACACTGAGCTATAGACTCAGACACACTCACACACACTGAGATATAGACTCAGACACACACACACACTGAGATACAGACTCAGGCGCACTCACACACACTGAGCTATAGACTCAGACACACTCACACACACTGAGATACAGACTCAGACACACTCACACTGAGATACAGACTCTGACACACTCACACACACACTGAGATTCAGACTCAGACACACTCACACACACACACACACACACACACTGAGATACAGACTCAGGCACACATACACACAGAGATACAGACTCAGACACACACACACACACTGAGATACAGACTCAGACACACACACACACTGAGATACAGACTCAGACGCACTCACACTGAGCTATAGACACAGACACACTCGCACACACTGAGATACAGACTCAGACAACCACACACACACTGAGATACAGACTCAGACACACTCACACTGAACTATAGACACAGACACACGTACATACACACTGAGATACAGACTCAGACTCACACACATTGAGATACAGACTCAGACACACTCACACACACTGAGATACAGACTCAGACAACCACACACACACTGAGATACAGACTCAGACACACACACACTGAGATACAGCCTCAGACACACTCACACTGAGCTATAGACACAGACACACTTACACACACACTGAGATACAGACTCAGGCACACTCACACACACTGAGATACAGAATCAGACACATATAAACACACACTGAGATACAGACACAGACACACACACACACACTGAGATACAGACTCAGACACACTCACACACACTGAGTAACAGACTCAGACACACACACACTGAGATACAGACTCAGACACACTCACACTGAGCTATAGACACAGACACACTTACACACACACTGAGATACAGACTCAGACACACTCACACACACTGAGATACAGACTCAGACACATTCAGACACACACTGAGATACAGACACAGACACACACACACACACTGAGATACAGACACAGACACACTCACACACACTGAGTAACAGACTCAGACACACACACACTGAGATACAGACTCAGGCACACATACACTGAGACACAGACTCAGACACACACACACACTGAGACACAGACTCAGACACACTCACACACTGAGATATAGACTCAGACACACACACACACTTAGATACAGAATCAGACACACACACACACTGAGATACAGACTCAGGCACACACACACACTGAGATACCGACTCTGACACACTCACACACACTGAGATACGGACTCAGTCACACACACACACTTAGATACAGACTCAGACACACACACACTGAGATACAGTCTCAGGCACACTCGCACACTGAGATACAGACTCAGGCACACACACACACTGAGATACGGACTCAGACACACTCACACACTGAGATACAGACTCTGACACACTCACACACACACACTGAGATACGGACTCAGTCACACACACACACTTAGATACAGACTCAGACACACACACACTGAGATACAGTCTCAGGCACACTCGCACACTGAGATACAGACTCAGGCACACACACACACTGAGATACGGACTCAGAGACACACTGAGCTACAGACACACACACACTCACACACACACACACACTGAGATACAGACTCAGATACACTTATGCACACACTGAGAAACAGACTCAGACACACTCACTGAGCTATAGACACAGACACACTTACACACACTGAGATACAGACTCAGGAACACACACACTGAGATACAGACTTAGACACACACTGAGATACGGACTCAGACACACACACACACTGAGATACAGACTCAGGCACACACACACGGAGATACAGTCTCAGACACACTCACGCACACACTGAGATACAGACTCAGACACACACACTGAGATACAGACTCAGGCACACACACACACTGAGATACAGACTCAGACACACACACACACACTGAGATACAGACTCAGGCACACACACACACTGAGATACAGACACAGACACACACACACTGAGATACAGACTCAGACACACACACACTGAGATACAGACTCAGACACACACACACACACTGAGATACAGACTCAGGCACACACACACACTGAGATACAGACTCAGACACACACACACCGAGATACAGTCTCAGACACACTTATGCACACACTGAGATACAGTCTCAGACCCACTCACACTGAGCTATAGACACAGACACACTTATACACACACACACTGAGATACAGTCTCAGAGACACACTCACACTGAGATACAGACTCAGACACACTTATGCACACACTGAGATACAGTCTCAGACCCACTCACACTGAGGTATAGACACAGACACACTTATACACACACACACTGAGATACAGTCTCAGAGACACACTCACACTGAGATACAGACTCAGACACACTCACACTGAGATACAGATTCAGACACACTCACACTGAGATACAGACTCACACACACTCACACACATACTCGGATACAGACTCAAACAGACTAACAGACACACACTGAGATACAGTCTCAGACACACTCACACACTGAGATACAGTCTCAGGCACACTCACACACACTGAGCTGTAGACTCAGACACACTCACACACACTGAGACACAGACTCAGACACACTCACACACTGAGATATAGACTCAGACACACACACACACACACACTGAGATACAGTCTCAGACACACTCACGCACACTGAGCTATAGACTCAGACACACACACACTGAGATACAGTCTCAGGCACACTCGCACACTGAGATACAGACTCAGGCACACACACACACTGAGATACGGACTCAGACACACACTGAGATACAGACACACACACACACACACACACACACTGAGATACAGACTCAGATACACTTATGCACACACTGAGAAACAGACTCAGACACACTCACTGAGCTATAGACACAGACACACTTACACACACTGAGATACAGACTCAGTCTCACACACACACTGATATACAGACTCAGACACACACACACACTGAGATACAGACTCAGACACACACAAACTGACATACAGACTCAGACACACACACGCACACACTGAGATACAGACTCAGGCACACACACACACACACACTGAGATACTGACTCAGACACATACACACACTGATATACAGACTCAGACACACTCACACACACACACTGAGATACAGACCCAGACAGACACACACTGAGATAAAGACTCTGACCCACACACACTGAGATACAGATTCAGACACACACACACTGATATACAGACTCTGACACACACACACTGAGATACAGACTCAGACACACACACACACACACACTGAGATACAGACCCAGACAGACACACACACTGAGATACTGACTCAGACACACACACACACACACTGAAATACAGACTCAGACACACTCACACACACACTGAGATACAGACTCAGACACACACACTGAGGTGCAGACTCTGACACACTCACACACACACACACTGAGATACAAACTCAGACACACTCACACACACACTGAGGTACAGACTCACACACACTAACGCACACTGAGATACAGGCTCAGACACACTGAGATACAGACTCAGACACACTCACACTGAGATACAGACTCTGACACACTCACACACACACTGAGATTCAGACTCAGACACACTCACACACACACACACACACACACACACTGAGATACAGACTCAGGCACACATACACACAGAGATACAGACTCAGACACACACACACACACTGAGATACAGACTCAGACACACACACACACTGAGATACAGACTCAGACGCACTCACACTGAGCTATAGACACAGACACACTCGCACACACTGAGATACAGACTCAGACAACCACACACACACTGAGATACAGACTCAGACACACTCACACTGAACTATAGACACAGACACACGTACATACACACTGAGATACAGACTCAGACTCACACACATTGAGATACAGACTCAGACACACTCACACACACTGAGATACAGACTCAGACAACCACACACACACTGAGATACAGACTCAGACACACACACACTGAGATACAGCCTCAGACACACTCACACTGAGCTATAGACACAGACACACTTACACACACACTGAGATACAGACTCAGGCACACTCACACACACTGAGATACAGAATCAGACACATATAAACACACACTGAGATACAGACACAGACACACACACACACACTGAGATACAGACTCAGACACACTCACACTCACTGAGTAACAGACTCAGACACACACACACTGAGATACAGACTCAGACACACTCACACTGAGCTATAGACACAGACACACTTACACACACACTGAGATACAGACTCAGACACACTCACACACACTGAGATACAGACTCAGACACATTCAGACACACACTGAGATACAGACACAGACACACACACACACTGAGATACAGACACAGACACACTCACACACACTGAGTAACAGACTCAGACACACACACACTGAGATACAGACTCAGGCACACACACACTGAGACACAGACTCAGACACACACACACACTGAGACACAGACTCAGACACACTCACACACTGAGATATAGACTCAGACACACACACACTGAGATACAGTCTCAGACACACACACACACTGAGATACAGACTCAGGCACACACACACACTGAGATACCGACTCTGACACACTCACACACACACTGAGATACGGACTCAGTCACACACACACACTTAGATACAGACTCAGACACACACACACTGAGATACAGTCTCAGGCACACTCGCACACTGAGATACAGACTCAGGCACACACACACACTGAGATACGGACTCAGACACACTCACACACTGAGATACAGACTCTGACACACTCACACACACACACTGAGATACGGACTCAGTCACACACACACACTTAGATACAGACTCAGACACACACACACACTGAGATACAGTCTCAGGCACACTCGCACACTGAGATACAGACTCAGGCACACACACACACTGAGATACGGACTCAGAGACACACTGAGCTACAGACACACACACACACACACACATTGAGATACAGACTCAGATACACTTATGCACACACTGAGAAACAGACTCAGACACACTCACTGAGCTATAGACACAGACACACTTACACACACTGAGATACAGACTCAGGAACACACACACTGAGATACAGACTTAGACACACACTGAGATACGGACTCAGACACACACACACACTGAGATACAGACTCAGGCACACACACACGGAGATACAGTCTCAGACACACTCACGCACACACTGAGATACAGACTCAGACACACACACTGAGATACAGACTCAGGCACACACACACACTGAGATACAGACTCAGACACACACACACACACTGAGATACAGACTCAGGCACACACACACACTGAGATACAGACACAGACACACACACACTGAGATACAGACTCAGACACACACACACTGAGATACAGACTCAGACACACACACACACACTGAGATACAGACTCAGGCACACACACACACTGAGATACAGACTCAGACACACACACACCGAGATACAGTCTCAGACACACTTATGCACACACTGAGATACAGTCTCAGACCCACTCACACTGAGCTATAGACACAGACACACTTATACACACACACACTGAGATACAGTCTCAGAGACACACTCACACTGAGATACAGACTCAGACACACTTATGCACACACTGAGATACAGTCTCAGACCCACTCACACTGAGGTATAGACACAGACACACTTATACACACACACACTGAGATACAGTCTCAGAGACACACTCACACTGAGATACAGACTCAGACACACTCACACTGAGATACAGATTCAGACACACTCACACTGAGATACAGACTCACACACACTCACACACATACTCGGATACAGACTCAAACAGACTAACAGACACACACTGAGATACAGTCTCAGACACACTCACACACTGAGATACAGTCTCAGGCACACTCACACACACTGAGCTGTAGACTCAGACACACTCACACACACTGAGACACAGACTCAGACACACTCACACACTGAGATATAGACTCAGACACACACACACACACACTGAGATACAGTCTCAGACACACTCACGCACACTGAGCTATAGACTCAGACACACTCACACACACTGAGATATAGACTCAGACACACACACACACTGAGATACAGACTCAGGCGCACTCACACACACTGAGCTATAGACTCAGACACACTCACACACACTGAGATACAGACTCAGACACAATCACACTGAGATACAGACTCTGACACACTCACACACACACTGAGATTCAGACTCAGACACTCACACACACACACACACACACACACACTGAGATACAGACTCAGGCACACATACACACAGAGATACAGACTCAGACACACACACACACACTGAGATACAGACTCAGACACACACACACACACTGAGATACAGACTCAGACGCACTCACACTGAGCTATAGACACAGACACACTCGCACACACTGAGATACAGACTCAGACAACCACACACACACTGAGATACAGACTCAGACACACTCACACTGAACTATAGACACAGACACACGTACATACACACTGAGATACAGACTCAGACTCACACACATTGAGATACAGACTCAGACACACTCACACACACTGAGATACAGACTCAGACAACCACACACACACTGAGATACAGACTCAGACACACACACACTGAGATACAGCCTCAGACACACTCACACTGAGCTATAGACACAGACACACTTACACACACACTGAGATACAGACTCAGGCACACTCACACACACTGAGATACAGAATCAGACACATATAAACACACACTGAGATACAGACACAGACACACACACACACACTGAGATACAGACTCAGACACACTCACACACACTGAGTAACAGACTCAGACACACACACACTGAGATACAGACTCAGACACACTCACACTGAGCTATAGACACAGACACACTTACACACACACTGAGATACAGACTCAGACACACTCACACACACTGAGATACAGACTCAGACACATTCAGACACACACTGAGATACAGACACAGACACACACACACACACTGAGATACAGACACAGACACACTCACACACACTGAGTAACAGACTCAGACACACACACACTGAGATACAGACTCAGGCACACATACACTGAGACACAGACTCAGACACACACACACACTGAGACACAGACTCAGACACACTCACACACTGAGATATAGACTCAGACACACACACACACTTAGATACAGACTCAGACACACACACACACTGAGATACAGACTCAGGCACACACACACACTGAGATACCGACTCTGACACACTCACACACACACTGAGATACGGACTCAGTCACACACACACACTTAGATACAGACTCAGACACACACACACTGAGATACAGTCTCAGGCACACTCGCACACTGAGATACAGACTCAGGCACACACACACACTGAGATACGGACTCAGACACACTCACACACTGAGATACAGACTCTGACACACTCACACACACACACTGAGATACGGACTCAGTCACACACACACACTTAGATACAGACTCAGACACACACACACTGAGATACAGTCTCAGGCACACTCGCACACTGAGATACAGACTCAGGCACACACACACACTGAGATACGGACTCAGAGACACACTGAGCTACAGACACACACACACACACACACACACACACTGAGATACAGACTCAGATACACTTATGCACACACTGAGAAACAGACTCAGACACACTCACTGAGCTATAGACACAGACACACTTACACACACTGAGATACAGACTCAGGAACACACACACTGAGATACAGACTTAGACACACACTGAGATACGGACTCAGACACACACACACACTGAGATACAGACTCAGGCACACACACACGGAGATACAGTCTCAGACACACTCACGCACACACTGAGATACAGACTCAGACACACACACTGAGATACAGACTCAGGCACACACACACACTGAGATACAGACTCAGACACACACACACACACTGAGATACAGACTCAGGCACACACACACACTGAGATACAGACACAGACACACACACACTGAGATACAGACTCAGACACACACACACTGAGATACAGACTCAGACACACACACACACACTGAGATACAGACTCAGGCACACACACACACTGAGATACAGACTCAGACACACACACACCGAGATACAGTCTCAGACACACTTATGCACACACTGAGATACAGTCTCAGACCCACTCACACTGAGCTATAGACACAGACACACTTATACACACACACACTGAGATACAGTCTCAGAGACACACTCACACTGAGATACAGACTCAGACACACTTATGCACACACTGAGATACAGTCTCAGACCCACTCACACTGAGGTATAGACACAGACACACTTATACACACACACACTGAGATACAGTCTCAGAGACACACTCACACTGAGATACAGACTCAGACACACTCACACTGAGATACAGATTCAGACACACTCACACTGAGATACAGACTCACACACACTCACACACATACTCGGATACAGACTCAAACAGACTAACAGACACACACTGAGATACAGTCTCAGACACACTCACACACTGAGATACAGTCTCAGGCACACTCACACACACTGAGCTGTAGACTCAGACACACTCACACACACTGAGACACAGACTCAGACACACTCACACACTGAGATATAGACTCAGACACACACACACACACACACTGAGATACAGTCTCAGACACACTCACGCACACTGAGCTATAGACTCAGACACACACACACTGAGATACAGTCTCAGGCACACTCGCACACTGAGATACAGACTCAGGCACACACACACACTGAGATACGGACTCAGACACACACTGAGATACAGACACACACACACACACACACACACACTGAGATACAGACTCAGATACACTTATGCACACACTGAGAAACAGACTCAGACACACTCACTGAGCTATAGACACAGACACACTTACACACACTGAGATACAGACTCAGTCTCACACACACACTGATATACAGACTCAGACACACACACACACTGAGATACAGACTCAGACACACACAAACTGACATACAGACTCAGACACACACACGCACACACTGAGATACAGACTCAGGCACACACACACACACACACTGAGATACTGACTCAGACACATACACACACTGATATACAGACTCAGACACACTCACACACACACACTGAGATACAGACCCAGACAGACACACACTGAGATACAGACTCTGACCCACACACACTGAGATACAGATTCAGACACACACACACTGATATACAGACTCTGACACACACACACTGAGATACAGACTCAGACACACACACACACACACACTGAGATACAGACCCAGACAGACACACACACTGAGATACTGACTCAGACACACACACACACACACTGAAATACAGACTCAGACACACTCACACACACACTGAGATACAGACTCAGACACACACACTGAGGTGCAGACTCTGACACACTCACACACACACACACTGAGATACAAACTCAGACACACTCACACACACACTGAGGTACAGACTCACACACACTAACGCACACTGAGATACAGGCTCAGACACACTCACACACACTGAGATACAGACTCAGACACACTCACACTGAGATACAGACTCTGACACACTCACACACACACTGAGATTCAGACTCAGACACACTCACACACATACACACAGAGATACAGACTCAGACACACACACACACACTGAGATACAGACTCAGACACACACACACACTGAGATACAGACTCAGACGCACTCACACTGAGCTATAGACACAGACACACTCGCACACACTGAGATACAGACTCAGACAACCACACACACACTGAGATACAGACTCAGACACACTCACACTGAACTATAGACACAGACACACGTACATACACACTGAGATACAGACTCAGACTCACACACATTGAGATACAGACTCAGACACACTCACACACACTGAGATACAGACTCAGACAACCACACACACACTGAGATACAGACTCAGACACACACACACTGAGATACAGCCTCAGACACACTCACACTGAGCTATAGACACAGACACACGTACACACACACTGAGATACAGACTCAGGCACACTCACACACACTGAGATACAGAATCAGACACATATAAACACACACTGAGATACAGACACAGACACACACACACACACTGAGATACAGACTCAGACACACTCACACACACTGAGTAACAGACTCAGACACACACACACTGAGATACAGACTCAGACACACTCACACTGAGCTATAGACACAGACACACTTACACACACACTGAGATACAGACTCAGACACACTCACACACACTGAGATACAGACTCAGACACATTCAGACACACACTGAGATACAGACACAGACACACACACACACTGAGATACAGACACAGACACACTCACACACACTGAGTAACAGACTCAGACACACACACACTGAGATACAGACTCAGGCACACACACACTGAGACACAGACTCAGACACACACACACACTGAGACACAGACTCAGACACACTCACACACTGAGATATAGACTCAGACACACACACACTGAGATACAGTCTCAGACACACACACACACTGAGATACAGACTCAGGCACACACACACACTGAGATACCGACTCTGACACACTCACACACACACTGAGATACGGACTCAGTCACACACACACACTTAGATACAGACTCAGACACACACACACTGAGATACAGTCTCAGGCACACTCGCACACTGAGATACAGACTCAGGCACACACACACACTGAGATACGGACTCAGACACACTCACACACTGAGATACAGACTCTGACACACTCACACACACACACTGAGATACGGACTCAGTCACACACACACACTTAGATACAGACTCAGACACACACACACTGAGATACAGTCTCAGGCACACTCGCACACTGAGATACAGACTCAGGCACACACACACACTGAGATACGGACTCAGAGACACACTGAGCTACAGACACACACACACACACACACACTGAGATACAGACTCAGATACACTTATGCACACACTGAGAAACAGACTCAGACACACTCACTGAGCTATAGACACAGACACACTTACACACACTGAGATACAGACTCAGGAACACACACACTGAGATACAGACTTAGACACACACTGAGATACGGACTCAGACACACACACACACTGAGATACAGACTCAGGCACACACACACGGAGATACAGTCTCAGACACACTCACGCACACACTGAGATACAGACTCAGACACACACACTGAGATACAGACTCAGGCACACACACACACTGAGATACAGACTCAGACACACACACACACACTGAGATACAGACTCAGGCACACACACACACTGAGATACAGACACAGACACACACACACTGAGATACAGACTCAGACACACACACACTGAGATACAGACTCAGACACACACACACACACTGAGATACAGACTCAGGCACACACACACACTGAGATACAGACTCAGACACACACACACCGAGATACAGTCTCAGACACACTTATGCACACACTGAGATACAGTCTCAGACCCACTCACACTGAGCTATAGACACAGACACACTTATACACACACACACTGAGATACAGTCTCAGAGACACACTCACACTGAGATACAGACTCAGACACACTTATGCACACACTGAGATACAGTCTCAGACCCACTCACACTGAGGTATAGACACAGACACACTTATACACACACACACTGAGATACAGTCTCAGAGACACACTCACACTGAGATACAGACTCAGACACACTCACACTGAGATACAGATTCAGACACACTCACACTGAGATACAGACTCACACACACTCACACACATACTCGGATACAGACTCAAACAGACTAACAGACACACACTGAGATTCAGTCTCAGACACACTCACACACTGAGATACAGTCTCAGGCACACTCACACACACTGAGCTGTAGACTCAGACACACTCACACACACTGAGACACAGACTCAGACACACTCACACACTGAGATATAGACTCAGACACACACACACACACACTGAGATACAGTCTCAGACACACTCACGCACACTGAGCTATAGACTCAGACACACTCACACACACTGAGATATAGACTCAGACACACACACACACTGAGATACAGACTCAGGTGCACTCACACACACTGAGCTATAGACTCAGACACACTCACACACACTGAGATACAGACTCAGACACACTCACACTGAGATACAGACTCTGACACACTCACACACACACTGAGATTCAGACTCAGACACACTCACACACACACACACACACACACACTGAGATACAGACTCAGGCACACATACACACAGAGATACAGACTCAGACACACACACACACACTGAGATACAGACTCAGACACACACACACACACTGAGATACAGACTCAGACGCACTCACACTGAGCTATAGACACAGACACACTCGCACACACTGAGATACAGACTCAGACAACCACACACACACTGAGATACAGACTCAGACACACTCACACTGAACTATAGACACAGACACACGTACATACACACTGAGATACAGACTCAGACTCACACACATTGAGATACAGACTCAGACACACTCACACACACTGAGATACAGACTCAGACAACCACACACACACTGAGATACAGACTCAGACACACACACACTGAGATACAGCCTCAGACACACTCACACTGAGCTATAGACACAGACACACTTACACACACACTGAGATACAGACTCAGGCACACTCACACACACTGAGATACAGAATCAGACACACACTGAGATACAGACACAGACACACACACACACACTGAGATACAGACTCAGACACACTCACACACACTGAGTAACAGACTCAGACACACACACACTGAGATACAGACTCAGACACACTCACACACACACTGAGATACGGACTCAGTCACACACACACACTTAGATACAGACTCAGACACACACACACTGAGATACAGTCTCAGGCACACTCGCACACTGAGATACAGACTCAGGCACACACACACACTGAGATACGGACTCAGACACACTCACACACTGAGATACAGACTCTGACACACTCACACACACACACTGAGATACGGACTCAGTCACACACACACACTTAGATACAGACTCAGACACACACACACTGAGATACAGTCTCAGGCACACTCGCACACTGAGATACAGACTCAGGCACACACACACACTGAGATACGGACTCAGAGACACACTGAGCTACAGACACACACACACACACACACACTGAGATACAGACTCAGATACACTTATGCACACACTGAGAAACAGACTCAGACACACTCACTGAGCTATAGACACAGACACACTTACACACACTGAGATACAGACTCAGGAACACACACACTGAGATACAGACTTAGACACACACTGAGATACGGACTCAGACACACACACACACTGAGATACAGACTCAGGCACACACACACGGAGATACAGTCTCAGACACACTCACGCACACACTGAGATACAGACTCAGACACACACACTGAGATACAGACTCAGGCACACACACACACTGAGATACAGACTCAGACACACACACACACACTGAGATACAGACTCAGGCACACACACACACTGAGATACAGACACAGACACACACACACTGAGATACAGACTCAGACACACACACACTGAGATACAGACTCAGACACACACACACACACTGAGATACAGACTCAGGCACACACACACACTGAGATACAGACTCAGACACACACACACCGAGATACAGTCTCAGACACACTTATGCACACACTGAGATACAGTCTCAGACCCACTCACACTGAGCTATAGACACAGACACACTTATACACACACACACTGAGATACAGTCTCAGAGACACACTCACACTGAGATACAGACTCAGACACACTTATGCACACACTGAGATACAGTCTCAGACCCACTCACACTGAGGTATAGACACAGACACACTTATACACACACACACTGAGATACAGTCTCAGAGACACACTCACACTGAGATACAGACTCAGACACACTCACACTGAGATACAGATTCAGACACACTCACACTGAGATACAGACTCACACACACTCACACACATACTCGGATACAGACTCAAACAGACTAACAGACACACACTGAGATACAGTCTCAGACACACTCACACACTGAGATACAGTCTCAGGCACACTCACACACACTGAGCTGTAGACTCAGACACACTCACACACACTGAGACACAGACTCAGACACACTCACACACTGAGATATAGACTCAGACACACACACACACACACTGAGATACAGTCTCAGACACACTCACGCACACTGAGCTATAGACTCAGACACACTCACACACACTGAGATATAGACTCAGACACACACACACACTGAGATACAGACTCAGGTGCACTCACACACACTGAGCTATAGACTCAGACACACTCACACACACTGAGATACAGACTCAGACACACTCACACTGAGATACAGACTCTGACACACTCACACACACACTGAGATTCAGACTCAGACACACTCACACACACACACACACACACACACTGAGATACAGACTCAGGCACACATACACACAGAGATACAGACTCAGACACACACACACACACTGAGATACAGACTCAGACACACACACACACACTGAGATACAGACTCAGACGCACTCACACTGAGCTATAGACACAGACACACTCGCACACACTGAGATACAGACTCAGACAACCACACACACACTGAGATACAGACTCAGACACACTCACACTGAACTATAGACACAGACACACGTACATACACACTGAGATACAGACTCAGACTCACACACATTGAGATACAGACTCAGACACACTCACACACACTGAGATACAGACTCAGACAACCACACACACACTGAGATACAGACTCAGACACACACACACTGAGATACAGCCTCAGACACACTCACACTGAGCTATAGACACAGACACACTTACACACACACTGAGATACAGACTCAGGCACACTCACACACACTGAGATACAGAATCAGACACATATAAACACACACTGAGATACAGACACAGACACACACACACACACTGAGATACAGACTCAGACACACTCACACACACTGAGTAACAGACTCAGACACACACACACTGAGATACAGACTCAGACACACTCACACTGAGCTATAGACACAGACACACTTACACACACACTGAGATACAGACTCAGACACACTCACACACACTGAGATACAGACTCAGACACATTCAGACACACACTGAGATACAGACACAGACACACACACACACACTGAGATACAGACACAGACACACTCACACACACTGAGTAACAGACTCAGACACACACACACTGAGATACAGACTCAGGCACACATACACTGAGACACAGACTCAGACACACACACACTGAGACACAGACTCAGACACACTCACACACTGAGATATAGACTCAGACACACACACACTGAGATACAGTCTCAGACACACACACACACTGAGATACAGACTCAGGCACACACACACACTGAGATACCGACTCTGACACACTCACACACACACTGAGATACGGACTCAGTCACACACACACACTTAGATACAGACTCAGACACACACACACTGAGATACAGTCTCTGGCACACTCGCACACTGAGATACAGACTCAGGCATACACACACACTGAGATACGGACTCAGACACACTCACACACTGAGATACAGACTCTGACACACTCACACACACACACTGAGATACGGACTCAGTCACACACACACACTTAGATACAGACTCAGACACACACACACTGAGATACAGTCTCAGGCACACTCGCACACTGAGATACAGACTCAGGCACACACACACACTGAGATACGGACTCAGAGACACACTGAGCTACAGACACACACACACACACACACACACACACTGAGATACAGACTCAGATACACTTATGCACACACTGAGAAACAGACTCAGACACACTCACTGAGCTATAGACACAGACACACTTACACACACTGAGATACAGACTCAGGAACACACACACTGAGATACAGACTTAGACACACACTGAGATACGGACTCAGACACACACACACACTGAGCTGTAGACTCAGACACACTCACACACACTGAGACACAGACTCAGACACACTCACACACTGAGATATAGACTCAGACACACACACACACACACTGAGATACAGTCTCAGACACACTCACGCACACTGAGCTATAGACTCAGACACACTCACACACACTGAGATATAGACTCAGACACACACACACACTGAGATACAGACTCAGGCGCACTCACACACACTGAGCTATAGACTCAGACACACTCACACACACTGAGACACAGACTCAGACACACACACACACTGAGATATAGACTCAGACACACACACACACTGAGACACAGACTCAGACACACACACACACTGAGACACAGACTCAGACACACTCACACACTGAGATATAGACTCAGACACACACACACTGAGATACAGACTCAGACACACTCACACACACTGAGATATAGACTCAGACACACACACACTGAGATACAGACTCAGACACACACACACACACTGAGATACAGACTCAGGCACACACACACACTGAGATACAGACTCAGACACACACACACCGAGATACAGTCTCAGACACACACACACACACTGAGATACAGACTCAGGCGCACTCACACACACTGAGCTATAGACTCAGACACACTCACACACACTGAGACACAGACTCAGACACACACACACTGAGATATAGACTCAGACACACACACACTGAGACACAGACTCAGACACACACACACACTGAGACACAGACTCAGACACACTCACACACTGAGATATAGACTCAGACACACACACACTGAGATACAGTCTCAGACACACACACACACTGAGATACAGACTCAGGCACACACACACACTGAGATACCGACTCTGACACACTCACACACACACTGAGATACGGACTCAGTCACACACACACACTTAGATACAGACTCAGACACACACACACTGAGATACAGTCTCAGGCACACTCGCACACTGAGATACAGACTCAGGCACACACACACACTGAGATACGGACTCAGACACACTCACACACTGAGATACAGACTCTGACACACTCACACACACACTGAGATACGGACTCAGTCACACACACACACTTAGATACAGACTCAGACACACACACACTGAGATACAGTCTCAGGCACACTCGCACACTGAGATACAGACTCAGGCACACACACACACTGAGATACGGACTCAGAGACACACTGAGCTACAGACACACACACACACACACACACACACTGAGATACAGACTCAGATACACTTATGCACACACTGAGAAACAGACTCAGACACACTCACTGAGCTATAGACACAGACACACTTACACACACTGAGATACAGACTCAGGAACACACACACTGAGATACAGACTTAGACACACACTGAGATACGGACTCAGACACACACACACACTGAGATACAGACTCAGGCACACACACACGGAGATACAGTCTCAGACACACTCACGCACACACTGAGGTACAGACTCAGACACACACACTGAGATACAGACTCAGGCACACACACACACTGAGATACAGACTCAGACACACACACACACACTGAGATACAGACTCAGGCACACACACACACTGAGATACAGACACAGACACACACACTGAGATACAGACTCAGACACACACACACTGAGATACAGACTCAGACACACACACACACACTGAGATACAGACTCAGGCACACACACACACTGAGATACAGACTCAGACACACACACACCGAGATACAGTCTCAGACACACTTATGCACACACTGAGATACAGTCTCAGACCCACTCACACTGAGCTATAGACACAGACACACTTATACACACACACACTGAGATACAGTCTCAGAGACACACTCACACTGAGATACAGACTCAGACACACTTATGCACACACTGAGATACAGTCTCAGACCCACTCACACTGAGGTATAGACACAGACACACTTATACACACACACACTGAGATACAGTCTCAGAGACACACTCACACTGAGATACAGACTCAGACACACTCACACTGAGATACAGATTCAGACACACTCACACTGAGATACAGACTCACACACACTCACACACATACTCGGATACAGACTCAAACAGACTAACAGACACACACTGAGATACAGTCTCAGACACACTCACACACTGAGATACAGTCTCAGGCACACTCACACACACTGAGCTGTAGACTCAGACACACTCACACACACTGAGACACAGACTCAGACACACTCACACACTGAGATATAGACTCAGACACACACACACACACACTGAGATACAGTCTCAGACACACTCACGCACACTGAGCTATAGACTCAGACACACTCACACACACTGAGATATAGACTCAGACACACACACACACTGAGATACAGACTCAGACACACTCACACACACTGAGATATAGACTCAGACACACACACACTGAGATACAGTCTCAGACACACACACACACTGAGATACAGACTCAGGCGCACTCAAACACACTGAGCTATAGACTCAGACACACTCACACACACTGAGACACAGACTCAGACACACACACACACTGAGATATAGACTCAGACACACACACACACTGAGACACAGACTCAGACACACACACACACTGAGACACAGACTCAGACACACTCACACACTGAGATATAGACTCAGACACACACACACTGAGATACAGACTCAGACACACTCACACACACTGAGATATAGACTCAGACACACACACACTGAGATACAGACTCAGACACACACACACACTGAGATACAGACTCAGGCACACACACACACTGAGATACAGACTCAGACACACACACACCGAGATACAGTCTCAGACACACACACACACACTGAGATACAGACTCAGGCGCACTCACACACACTGAGCTATAGACTCAGACACACTCACACACACTGAGACACAGACTCAGACACACACACACACTGAGATATAGACTCAGACACACACACACTGAGACACAGACTCAGACACACACACACACTGAGACACAGACTCAGACACACTCACACACTGAGATATAGACTCAGACACACACACACTGAGATACAGTCTCAGACACACACACACACTGAGATACAGACTCAGGCACACACACACACTGAGATACCGACTCTGACACACTCACGCACACACTGAGATACGGACTCAGTCACACACACACACTTAGATACAGACTCAGACACACACACACTGAGATACAGTCTCAGGCACACTCGCACACTGAGATACAGACTCAGGCACACACACACACTGAGATACGGACTCAGACACACTCACACACTGAGATACAGACTCTGACACACTCACACACACACTGAGATACGGACTCAGTCACACACACACACTTAGATACAGACTCAGACACACACACACTGAGATACAGTCTCAGGCACACTCGCACACTGAGATACAGACTCAGGCACACACACACACTGAGATACGGACTCAGAGACACACTGAGCTACAGACACACACACACACACACACACACACACTGAGATACAGACTCAGATACACTTATGCACACACTGAGAAACAGACTCAGACACACTCACTGAGCTATAGACACAGACACACTTACACACACTGAGATACAGACTCAGGAACACACACACTGAGATACAGACTTAGACACACACTGAGATACGGACTCAGACACACACACACACTGAGATACAGACTCAGGCACACACACACGGAGATACAGTCTCAGACACACTCACGCACACACTGAGGTACAGACTCAGACACACACACTGAGATACAGACTCAGGCACACACACACACTGAGATACAGACTCAGACACACACACACACACTGAGATACAGACTCAGGCACACACACACACTGAGATACAGACACAGACACACACACACTGAGATACAGACTCAGACACACACACACTGAGATACAGACTCAGACACACACACACACACTGAGATACAGACTCAGGCACACACACACACTGAGATACAGACTCAGACACACACACACCGAGATACAGTCTCAGACACACTTATGCACACACTGAGATACAGTCTCAGACCCACTCACACTGAGCTATAGACACAGACACACTTATACACACACACACTGAGATACAGTCTCAGAGACACACTCACACTGAGATACAGACTCAGACACTCTTATGCACACACTGAGATACAGTCTCAGACCCACTCACACTGAGGTAGAGACACAGACACACTTATACACACACACACTGAGATACAGTCTCAGAGACACACTCACACTGAGATACAGACTCAGACACACTCACACTGAGATACAGATTCAGACACACTCACACTGAGATACAGACTCACACACACTCACACACATACTCGGATACAGACTCAAACAGACTAACAGACACACACTGAGATACAGTCTCAGACACACTCACACACTGAGATACAGTCTCAGGCACACTCACACACACTGAGCTGTAGACTCAGACACACTCACACACACTGAGACACAGACTCAGACACACTCACACACTGAGATATAGACTCAGACACACACACACACACACTGAGATACAGTCTCAGACACACTCACGCACACTGAGCTATAGACTCAGACACACTCACACACACTGAGATATAGACTCAGACACACACACACACTGAGATACAGACTCAGACACACTCACACACACTGAGATATAGACTCAGACACACACACACTGAGATACAGTCTCAGACACACACACACACTGAGATACAGACTCAGGCGCACTCAAACACACTGAGCTATAGACTCAGACACACTCACACACACTGAGACACAGACTCAGACACACACACACACTGAGATATAGACTCAGACACACACACACACTGAGACACAGACTCAGACACACACACACACTGAGACACAGACTCAGACACACTCACACACTGAGATATAGACTCAGACACACACACACTGAGATACAGACTCAGACACACTCACACACACTGAGATATAGACTCAGACACACACACACTGAGATACAGACTCAGACACACTCACACACTGAGATACAGACTCTGACACACTCACACACACACACTGAGATACGGACTCAGTCACACACACACACTTAGATACAGACTCAGACACACACACACTGAGATACAGTCTCAGGCACACTCGCACACTGAGATACAGACTCAGGCACACACACACACTGAGATACGGACTCAGAGACACACTGAGCTACAGACCCACACACACACACACACACACACACTGAGATACAGACTCAGATACACTTATGCACACACTGAGAAACAGACTCAGACACACTCACTGAGCTATAGACACAGACACACTTACACACACTGAGATACAGACTCAGGAACACACACACTGAGATACAGACTTAGACACACACTGAGATACGGACTCAGACACACACACACACTGAGATACAGACTCAGGCACACACACACGGAGATACAGTCTCAGACACACTCACGCACACACTGAGATACAGACTCAGACACACACACTGAGATACAGACTCAGGCACACACACACACTGAGATACAGACTCAGACACACACACACACACTGAGATACAGACTCAGGCACACACACACACTGAGATACAGACACAGACACACACACACTGAGATACAGACTCAGACACACACACACTGAGATACAGACTCAGACACACACACACACACAGAGATACAGACTCAGGCACACACACACACTGAGATACAGACTCAGGCACACACACACCGAGATACAGTCTCAGACACACTTATGCACACACTGAGATACAGTCTCAGACCCACTCACACTGAGCTATAGACACAGACACACTTATACACACACACACTGAGATACAGTCTCAGAGACACACTCACACTGAGATACAGACTCAGACACACTTATGCACACACTGAGATACAGTCTCAGACCCACTCACACTGAGGTATAGACACAGACACACTTATACACACACACACTGAGATACAGTCTCAGAGACACACTCACACTGAGATACAGACTCAGACACACTCACACTGAGATACAGATTCAGACACACTCACACTGAGATACAGACTCACACACACTCACACACATACTCGGATACAGACTCAAACAGACTAACAGACACACACTGAGATACAGTCTCAGACACACTCACACACTGAGATACAGTCTCAGGCACACTCACACACACTGAGCTGTAGACTCAGACACACTCACACACACTGAGACACAGACTCAGACACACTCACACACTGAGATATAGACTCAGACACACACACACACACACTGAGATACAGTCTCAGACACACTCACGCACACTGAGCTATAGACTCAGACACACACACACACTGAGATATAGACTCAGACACACACACACACTGAGATACAGACTCAGACACACTCACACACACTGAGATATAGACTCAGACACACACACACTGAGATACAGTCTCAGACACACACACACACTGAGATACAGACTCAGGCGCACTCACACACACTGAGCTATAGACTCAGACACACTCACACACACTGAGACACAGACTCAGACACACACACACACTGAGATATAGACTCAGACACACACACACACTGAGACACAGACTCAGACACACACACACACACTGAGACACAGACTCAGACACACTCACACACTGAGATATAGACTCAGACACACACACACTGAGATACAGACTCAGACACACTCACACACACTGAGATATAGACTCAGACACACACACACTGCGATACAGACTCAGGCGCACTCACACACACTGAGCTATAGACTCAGACACACTCACACACACTGAGACACAGACTCAGACACACCCACACACTGAGATATAGACTCAGACACACACATACACTGAGACACAGACTCAGACACACACACACACTGAGACACAGACTCAGACACACTCACACACTGAGATATAGACTCAGACACACACACACTGAGATACAGTCTCAGACACACTCACACACTGAGATACAGACTCAGACACACACACACACTGAGATACCGACTCTGACACACTCACACACACTCTGAGATACGGACTCAGTCACACACACACACTTAGATACAGACTGAGACACACACACACTGAGATACAGTCTCAGGCACACTCGCACACTGAGATACAGACTCAGGCACACACACACACTGAGATACGGACTCAGACACACTCACACACTGAGATACAGACTCTGACACACTCACACACACACTGAGATACGGACTCAGTCACACACACACTTAGATACAGACTCAGACACACACACACTGAGATACAGTCTCAGGCACACTCGCACACTGAGATACAGACTCAGGCACACACACACACTGAGATACGGACTCAGACACACACTGAGATACAGACTCAGACACACACACACACACTGAGACACAGACTCAGACACACTCACACACTGAGATATAGACTCAGACACACACACACTGAGATACAGACTCAGACACACTCACACACACTGAGATATAGACTCAGACACACACACACTGCGATACAGACTCAGGCGCACTCACACACACTGAGCTATAGACTCAGACACACTCACACACACTGAGACACAGACTCAGACACACCCACACACTGAGATATAGACTCAGACACACACATACACTGAGACACAGACTCAGACACACACACACACTGAGACACAGACTCAGACACACTCACACACTGAGATATAGACTCAGACACACACACACTGAGATACAGTCTCAGACACACTCACACACTGAGATACAGACTCAGACACACACACACACTGAGATACCGACTCTGACACACTCACACACACTCTGAGATACGGACTCAGTCACACACACACACTTAGATACAGACTGAGACACACACACACTGAGATACAGTCTCAGGCACACTCGCACACTGAGATACAGACTCAGGCACACACACACACTGAGATACGGACTCAGACACACTCACACACTGAGATACAGACTCTGACACACTCACACACACACTGAGATACGGACTCAGTCACACACACACTTAGATACAGACTCAGACACACACACACTGAGATACAGTCTCAGGCACACTCGCACACTGAGATACAGACTCAGGCACACACACACACTGAGATACGGACTCAGACACACACTGAGATACAGACACACACACACACACACACACTGAGATACAGACTCAGATACACTTATGCACACACTGAGAAACAGACTCAGACACACTCACTGAGCTATAGACACAGACACACTTACACACACTGAGATACAGACTCAGTCTCACACACACACTGATATACAGACTCAGACACACACACACCACTGAGATACAGACTCAGACACACACAAACTGACATACAGACTCAGACACACACACGCACACAGTGAGATACAGACTCAGGCACACACACACACACACACTGAGATACTGACTCAGACACATACACACACTGATATACAGACTCAGACACACTCACACACACACTGAGATACAGACCCAGACAGACACACACACTGAGATACTGACTCAGACACACACACACACACACTGAAATACAGACTCAGACACACTTACACACACACTGAGATACAGACTCAGACACACACACTGAGGTGCAGACTCTGACACACTCACACACACACACACTGAGATACAAACTCAGACACACTCACACACACACTGAGGTACAGACTCACACACACTAACGCACACTGAGATACAGGCTCAGACACACTCACACACACTGAGATACAGACTCAGACACACTCACACTGAGATACAGACTCTGACACACTCACACACACACTGAGATTCAGACTCAGACACACTCACACACACACACACACACACACACTGAGATACAGACTCAGGCACACATACACACAGAGATACAGACTCAGACACACACACACACACTGAGATACAGACTCAGACACACACACACACACTGAGATACAGACTCAGACGCACTCACACTGAGCTATAGACACAGACACACTCGCACACACTGAGATACAGACTCAGACAACCACACACACACTGAGATACAGACTCAGACACACTCACACTGAACTATAGACACAGACACACGTACATACACACTGAGATACAGACTCAGACTCACACACATTGAGATACAGACTCAGACACACTCACACACACTGAGATACAGACTCAGACAACCACACACACACTGAGATACAGACTCAGACACACACACACTGAGATACAGCCTCAGACACACTCACACTGAGCTATAGACACAGACACACTTACACACACACTGAGATACAGACTCAGGCACACTCACACACACTGAGATACAGAATCAGACACACACTGAGATACAGACACAGACACACACACACACACTGAGATACAGACTCAGACACACTCACACACACTGAGTAACAGACTCAGACACACACACACTGAGATACAGACTCAGACACACTCACACTGAGCTATAGACACAGACACACTTACACACACACTGAGATACAGACTCAGACACACTCACACACACTGAGATACAGACTCAGACACATTCAGACACACACTGAGATACAGACACAGACACACACACACACACTGAGATACAGACACAGACACACTCACACACACTGAGTAACAGACTCAGACACACACACTGAGATACAGACTCAGGCACACACACACTGAGGTACAGACTCAGACACACACACACTGAGATACAGACTCAGACACACTCACATTCACGCACACTCACATACATTGACACACACACTGACACACACACTCATACACAGGCTCACACACACTCATACACACGCTCTCACACACAGACTCACACACACACACTCACACACACACACTCACGCACACACTCACACACAGGCTCACACACACTCAAACACACGCTCTCACACACACACTCACACACACACTCACACACACACACACTCACACACACTCACACACATGCTCACACACACGCTCACACACACTGGCACACACGCCCCCCCCACACTCACCCTCACACACACACACACACTCACACTCACAGACACTCTCACACACACACATTCACACACACATTCACACACACTCACACACACACACTCACCCTCACACATACTTACACACACACAGTGACACTCACATACACACACACTCTCACACCCGCACACAGTCACACACACTCACACACACACACAGTCACACACACTCACACACACACAGATGCTCACACACATGCTCACACACACTCACACACACGCTCACACACACACACACTCACACACACAGTCACACTCACACACACACAGTCACACTCACACACACACACACACTCACACACACACACACACTCACACACACACTCACACACATGCTCACACACACACTCACACACATGCTCACACACACGCTCACACACTCACACTCACACTCACACACACACCTGCTCACACACTCACACTCACACACATTCACACACACACTCACACACACACACTCACTTTCACACATTCACACACACACGCACACTCACACACAGTCACACTCACACACACACACAATCACACACACACAGTCACACTCACACCTACTCACACACACACACACAGTAACTCACACACTCACACACACACTCACACACAGTCACACTCACAGACTCACAGGCACACTCGCACACACACAGTCACACACACAGTCACACTCACACTCTCACACGCACACATGCTCACGCACACTCACACACATGCTCACAAACACGCTCACACACACACTGACACACACACTGACACACACACTGACACACACACACGCACACTCACACACACTCACACAGACACGCATACTCACACACAGTCACACTCACACACACACAATCTCACACACACACAGTCACACTCACACACACACACAATCACACACACACAGTCACACTCACACACACTCACAGTAACTCACACACTCACACACACACTCACACACACACTCACACACACAGTCACACTCACACACACACACACACACTCACACACAGTCACCCCCACACTTTCACACACACACAGACACTCACACACACACACTCACACACACACTCACACACACACACTCACACACACTCACACACACTGACACACATGCTCACACACACACACACTCACACACACACACACCCACACTCACACACATGCTCACACACATGCTCACACACACTGGCACACATGCCCACACAAACACACACATTGATACACACACACACACTCACACACACACTCACACACGCTATCTCACACACACATTCACCCTCACACACACACACACTCACACACGCACAGTCACACACACACACACACGCTCACACACACACGCTCACACACACTCACACACACACAGTCACACTCACACACACACACTCACACACTCACACACACACACACACACTCATACACACTCACACACACACAGTCACACTCACGCACACACTCACACACACACACACACACTCACAGACACACACACATTCACACACGCACTCGCACACAGGCTCACAGACACAATCACACTCACACACACACTCACACACACAAACACTCACGCACATGCTCACACACATGCTCACACACACGCTCACACACACGCTCACACACACACACTCACACACTCACACACACACACACACACACACTCACACACACTCTCACACACTCACACACACACTCACACATACATTCACACACACACACACTCACAGACAAACACTCACACTCACACGCACACTCACACACAGTCACACTCACACACACAAAATTACACACACAGTCACAGTCACACACTCACTTCACACACACACACTCACAGTCACACACACACTCACACACACTCACACACTCACACACACACTCACACACACACTCAAAAACACACACACTCACACACACTCACACACACGCTCTCACACGCACACACGCTCTCACACACTCACACACAGTCACACTCACACACAGTCACACACACACACACCCACACACACACACTCACACACACACAGTCACACTCACACACGCTCACACACACACTCACACACACACACACTCACACACGCACTCACACACACAGACAGTCACACACACACGCTCATACGCACACACACACACGCTCACACACACACTCACACACAGGCACGCACACACACACAGTCACACTCACACATACACACACGCACTCACACACACTCACACACACACACACGCACTCACACGCACTCACACACACACAGTCACACTCACAAACACACACTCACATACTCACACACAAACACATTCACGCTCTCACACGCACACACATTCACACACACTCACACAGTCACACTCAGACACACACACTCACACTCACACACTCACACTCACACACACACACACGCTCACACACACTCACTCACACACACGCTCACACACACTCACTCACACACACACTCACACACACAAGCACTCACACATAATCACACACACACACACACGCACTCACACACACAGTCACACTCACACACACAGTCATACTCACACACACTCACACACACTGACACATAGGCTTACACACACACACACACACACACACACTCACACACACACAGTCACACACACGCTCACACACATGCTCACTCACACTCACACACACACAGTCACAGTCACACATACACTCACACACACACACACTCACAGCCCAGCGAGCCCAGCCCAGCGAGCCCAGCCCAGCCCAACCCAGCCCAGCCCAGCGAGCCCAGCCCAGCGATCCCAGCCCAGCCCAGCGAGCCCAGCCCAGCCCAGCCCAGCCCAGCCCAGCCCAGCCCAGCGAGCCCAGCCCAGCCCAGCCCAGCCCAGCACAGCCCAGCCCAGCGAGCCCAGCCCAGCCCAGCCCAGCGAGCCCAGCCCAGCCCAGCGAGCCCAGCCCAGCCCAGCCCAGCCCAGCCCAGCGAGCCCAGCCCAGCGAGCCCAGCCCAGCGAGCCCAGCCCAGCCCAGCCCAGCCCAGCGCAGCCCAGCCCAGCCCAGCGAGCCCAGCCCAGCCCAGCCCAGCCCAGCCCAGCGAGCCCAGCCCAGCCCAGCGAGCCCAGCCCAGCCCAGCCCAGCGAGCCCAGCCCAGCCAAGCCCAGCCCAGCCCAGCGAGCCTGGCCCAGCCCAGCGAGCCCAGCCAAGCGAGCCCAGCCCAGCCCAGCCCAGCACAGCCCAGCGAGCCCAGCCCAGCCCAGCCCAGCCCACCCAGCCCAGCGAGCCCAGCCCAGCCCAGCTCAGCCCAGCCCAGCCCAGCGAGCCCAGCCCAGCCCAGCCCAGCCCAGCGAGCCCAGCCCAGCCCAGCCCAGCCCAGCGGGCCCAGCCCAGCGAGCCCAGCCCAGCGAGCCCAGCCCAGCCCAGCGAGACCAGCCCAGCCCAGCCCAGCCCAGCGGGCCCAGCCCAGCGAGCCCAGCCCAGCGAGCCCAGCCCAGCGCAGCGAGCCCAGCCCAGCCCAGCGCAGCGATCCCAGCCCTGCGCAGCGAGCCCAGCCGAGCCGAGCCGAGCCGAGCCCAGCCCAGCCCAGCCCAGCGCAGCGATCCCAGCCCAGCGCAGCGAGCCCAGCCCAGCCCAGCCCAGCCCAGCACAGCCCAGCCCAGCGAGCCCAGCCCAGCCCAGCCCAGCCCAGCCCAGCCCAGCGAGCCCAGCGAGCCCAGCCCAGCCCAGCGAGCCCAGCACAGCGAGCCCAGCGCAGCGAGCCCAGCCCAGCCCAGCCCAGCCCAGCCCAGCCCAGCCCAGCCCAGCCCAGCCCAGCCCAGCCCAGCGAGCCCAGCCCAGCCCAGCGAGCCCAGCCCAGCCCAGCCCAGCCCAGCCCAGCCCAGCGCAGCGAGCCCAGCGAGCCCAGCTCAGCGAGCCCAGCCCAGCCCAGCCCAGCCCAGCCCAGCCCAGCGAGCCCAGCCCAGCCCAGCCCAGCCCAGCCCAGCCCAGCGAGCCCAGCCCAGCGCAGCCCAGCCCAGCCCAGCCCAGCGAGCCCAGACCAGCCCAGACCAGCCCAGCCCAGCCCAGCGAGCCCAGCCCAGCCCAGCCCAGCCCAGCCCAGCCCAGCCCAGCTCAGCGAGCCCAGCCCAGCCCAGCCCAGCCCAGCCCAGCCCAGCGAGCCCAGACCAGCCCAGACCAGCCCAGCCCAGCGAGCCCACAATCACACACACACAGTCACACTCACACCTACTCACACACACACACAGTAACTCACACACTCACACACACACTCACACACAGTCACACTCATAGACTCACAGGCACACTCGCGCACACACAGTCACACACACAGTCACACTCACACTCTCACACGCACACATGCTCACGCACACTCACACACACGCTGACACACACACTGACACACACACTGACACACACACACGCACACTCACACACACTCACACAGACATGCATACTCACACACAGTCACACTCACACACACACAATCTCACACACACACAGTCACACTCACACACACACACAATCACACACACACACAGTCACACTCACACACACTCACAGTAACTCACACACTCACACACACACTCACACACACACTCACACACACAGTCACACTCACACTTTCACACACACACAGACACTCACACACACACACTCACACACACTCACACACACACACTCACACACACTCACACACACTGACACACATGCTCACACACACACACACTCACACACACACCCACACTCACACACATGCTCACACACATGCTCACACACACTGGCACACATGCCCACACAAACACACACATTGATACACACACACACACTCACACACACACTCACACACGCTATCTCACACACACATTCACCCTCACACACACACACACTCACACACGCACAGTCACACACACACACACACGCTCACACACACACACGCTCACACACACTCACACACACACAGTCACACTCACACACACACACTCACACACACACACTCACACACACACACACACGCTCATACACACTCACACACACGCAGTCACACTCACGCACACACTCACACACACACTCGCAGGCACACACACATTCACACACGCACTCGCACACAGGCTCACAGACACAATCACACTCACACACACACTCACACACACAAACACTCACGCACATGCTCACACACATGCTCACACACACGCTCACACACACGCTCACACACACACTCACACACTCACACACACACACACACACACTCACACACACTCTCAAACACTCACACACACACTCACACATACATTCACACACACACACTCACAGACAAACACTCACACTCACACGCACACTCACACACAGTCACACTCACACACACAAAATCACACACACAGTCACAGTCACACACTCACTTCACACACACACACACTCACACTCACACAGTCACACACGCACTCACACACACTCACACACTCACACACACACTCACACACACACACACACTCACACTCACACTCACACACACTCACACACACGCTCTCACACGCACACACGCTCTCACACAGTCACACTCACACACACACACAGTCACACACACACACACCCACACACACACACTCACACACACAGTCACACTCACACACGCTCACATGCTCACACACACACTCACACACACACACTCACACACGCACTCACACACACACACAGTCACACACACACGCTCATACGCACACACACACACGCTCACACACACACTCACACACAGGCACGCACACACACACAGTCACACTCACACATACACACACGCACTCACACACACTCACACACTCACACACGCACTCACACACACACACACAGTCACACTCACACACACACACTCACACACACACATACTCACACACACACACATTCACGCTCTCACACGCACACACATTCACACACACTCACACAGTCACACTCACACACACACACTCACACTCACACACTCACACTCACACACACACACACACGCTCACACACACTCACTCACACACACGCTCACACACACTCACTCACACACACACTCACACACACAAGCACTCACACATAATCACACACACACACACACGCACTCACACACACAGTCACACTCACACACACAGTCATACTCACACACACTCACACACACTGACACACAGGCTTACACACACACACACACACACACTCACACACACACACTCACACACACACAGTCACACACATGCTCACACACATGCTCACTCACACTCACACACACACAGTCACACTCACACATACACTCACACACACACACACTCACAGCCCAGCGAGCCCAGCCCAGCCCAGCCCAGCGAGCCCAGCCCAGCCCAGCGAGCCCAGCCCAGCCCAGCCCAGCCCAGCCCAGCCCAGCCCAGCCCAGCGAGCCCAGCGAGCCCAGCCCAGCCCAGCCCAGCCCAGCCCAGCGAGCCCAGCCCAGCGAGCCCAGCCCAGCGAGCCCAGCCCAGCCCAGCCCAGCGCAGCCCAGCCCAGCCCAGCGAGCCCAGCCCAGCCCAGCCCAACCCAGCCCAGCCCAGCGAGCCCAGCGAGCCCAGCCCAGCCCAGCCCAGCGAGCCCGGCCCAGCGAGCCTAGCCAAGCGAGCCCAGCCCAGCCCAGCCCAGCCCAGCACAGCCCAGCCCAGCCCAGCCCACCCAGCCCAGCGAGCCCAGCCCAGCCCAGCTCAGCGAGCCCAGCCCAGCCCAGCCCAGCGAGCCCAGCCCAGCCCAGCCCAGCCCAGCCCAGCCCAGCCCAGCCCAGCCCAGCCCAGCCCAGCCCAGCGAGCCCAGCCCAGCCCAGCCCAGCACAGCGAGCCCAGCCCAGCGAGCCCAGCCCAGCGAGCCCAGCCCAGCCCAGCCCAGCCCAGCCCAGCCCAGCGAGCCCAGCCCAGCCCAGCCCAGCCCAGCGAGCCCAGCCCAGCCCAGCCCAGCCCAGCGACCCCAGCCCAGCCCAGCCCAGCCCAGCGCAGCGAGCCCAGCCCAGCGCAGCGAGCCCAGCCCAGCCCAGCGCAGCGATCCCAGCCCTGCGCAGCGAGCCCAGCCGAGCCGAGCCGAGCCGAGCCCAGCCGAGCCGAGCCCAGCCCAGCCCAGCCCAGCCCAGCCCAGCCCAGCCCAGCGCAGCGATCCCAGCCCTGCGCAGCGAGCCCAGCCGAGCCCAGCCCAGCCCAGCTCAGCCCATCCCAGCCCAGCCCAGCCCAGCCCAGCCCAGCCCAGCCCAGCCCAGCCCAGCCCAGCCAGGCCCAGCCTAGCCCAGCCCAGCCCAGCCCAGCCCAGCCCAGCCCAGCCAAGCCCAGCCCAGCCCAGCCCAGCCCAGCGAGCCCAGCCCAGCCCAGCCCAGCCCAGCCCAGCCCAGCCCAGCGAGCCCAGCTCAGCCCAGCCCAGCCCAGCCCAGCCCAGCCCAGCCCAGCCCAGCGAGCCCAGCCCAGCCCAGCCCAGCCCAGCGAGCCCAGCGAGCCCAGCACAGCCCAGCCCAGCCCAGCGAGCCCAGCGAGCCCAGCCCAGCGCAGCGAGCCCAGCCCAGCCCAGCCGAGCCCAGCACAGCCCAGCCCAGCCCAGCCCAGCCCAGCGAGCCCAGCCCAGCCCAGCCCAGCCCAGCGAGCCCAGCCCAGCCCAGCCCAGCGAGCCCAGCCCAGCCCAGCCCAGCCCAGCGAGCCCAGCCCAGCCCAGCGCAGCGAGCCCAGCCCAGCCCAGCCCAGCCCAGCCCAGCGAGCCCAGCCCAGCCCAGCCCAGCCCAGCCCAGCCCAGCCCAGCCCAGCCCAGCCCAGCCCAGCCCAGCGAGCCCAGCCCAGCCCAGCCCAGCCCAGCCCAGCCCAGCCCAGCCCAGCCCAGCGCAGCGAGCCCAGCCCAGCCCAGCCCAGCCCAGCCCAGCCCAGCCCAGCCCAGCCCAGCGAGCCCAGCCCAGCCCAGCCCAGCCCAGCCCAGCCCAGCCCAGCCCAGCGAGCCCAGCCCAGCCCAGCCCAGCCCAGCCCAGCCCAGCCCAGCGAGCCCAGCCCAGCCCAGCCCAGCCCAGCCCAGCCCAGCCCAGCCCAGCCCAGTGAGCCCAGCCCAGCGAGCCCAGCCCAGCCCAGCCCAGCCCAGCCCAGCCCAGCCCAGCGAACCCAGCCCAGCCCAGCGAGCCCAGCCCAGCCCAGCCCAGCGAGCCCAGCCTAGCCCAGCCCAGCCCAGTGCAGCGAGCCAGCCCAGCCCAGCCCAGCCCAGCCCAGCCCAGCGAGCCCAGCCCAGCCCTGCGAGCCCAGCCCAGCCCAGCCCAGCCTAGCCCAGCAAGCCCAGCCCAGCCCAGCCCAGCCCAGCCCAGCCCAGCCCAGCGAGCCCAGCGCAGCGAGCCCAGCCCAGCCCAGCCCAGCCCAGCGAGCCCAGCCCAGCCCAGCCCAGCCCAGCCCAGCCCAGCCCAGCGAGCCCAGCCCAGCCCAGCCCAGCCCAGCCCAGCCCAGCGAGCCCAGCCCAGCCCAGCCCAGCCCAGCCCAGCCCAGCCCAGCCCAGCCCAGCCCAGCCCAGCGCAGCGAGCCCAGCCCAGCGATCCCAGCCCATCGAGCCCTGCCCAGCCCAGCCCAGCCCAGCCCAGCCCAGCCCAGCGAGCCCAGCCCAGCCCAGCCCAGCCCAGCCCAGCACAGCCCAGCCCAGCCCAGCCCAGCCCAGCCCAGCCCAGCGAGCCCAGCCCAGCCCAGCCCAGCCCAGCCCAGCACAGCCCAGCCCAGCGCAGCGAGCCCAGCCCAGCCCAGCGAGCCCAGACCAGCCCAGCGAGCCCAGCCCAGCGAGCCCAGCCCAGCCCAGCCCAGCCCAGCCCAGCCCAGCCCGTCCCAGCCCAGTCCAGCGAGCCCAGCCCAGCCCAGCGAGCCCAGCCCAGCGAGCCCAGCCCAGCCCAGCCCAGCCCAGTCCAGTCCAGCCCAGCCCAGCCCAGCGAGCCCAGCCCAGCCCAGCCCAGCGAGCCCAGCCAAGCCCAGCCCAGCCCAGCCCAGCCCAGCGAGCCCAGCCCAGCCCAGCCCAGCCCACCCCAGCCCAGTCCAGCGCAGCCCAGCCCAGCCCAGCGAACCCAGCCCAGCCCAGCCCAGTCCAGCGCAGCCCAGCCCAGACCAGCCCAGCGAGCCCAGCCCAGCCCATCCCAGCCCAGCCCAGTCCAGCGCAGCCCAGCCCAGCCCAGCGAACCCAGCCCAGCCCAGCAGGCCCAGCCCAGCGAGCTCAGCCCAGCCCAGCCCAGCCCAGCGCAGCCCAGCCCAGCCCAGCCCAGCCCAGCCCAGCCCAGCCCAGCGAGCCCAGCCCAGCCCAGCCCAGCCCAGCCCAGCCCAGCCCAGCGAGCCCAGCCCAGCGCAGCCCAGCCCAGCCCAGCCCAGCCCAGCCGAGCCCAGCCCAGCCCAGCGAGCCCATCCCAGCCCAGCGAGCCCAGCCCAGCGAGCCCAGCCCAGCCCAGCCCAGCCCAACCCAGCAGGCCCAGCCCAGCGAGCCCAGCCCAGCGAGCCCAGCCCAGCCCAGCCCAGCCCAGCCCAGCAGAGCCCAGCGAGCCCAGCACAGCCCAGCCCAGCGAGCCCAGCCCAACCCAGCAGGCCCAGCCCAGCGAGCCCAGCCCAACCCAGCAGGCCCAGCCCAGCGAGCACAGCCCAGCACAGCGAGCCCAGCCCAGCCCAGCCCAGTCCAGCCCAGCACAGCCCAGCCCAGCCCAGCCCAGCCCAGCGAGCCCAGCCCAGCGAGCCCAGCCCAGCGAGCCCAGCCCAGCCCAGCCCAGCCCAGCCCAGCCCAGCCCAGCCCAGCGAGCCCAGCCCAGCCCAGCCCAGCCCAGCCCAGCGAGCCCAGCCCAGCGCAGCCCAGCCCAGCCCAGCCCAGCCCAGCCCAGCCCAGCCCAGCCCAGCGAGCCCAGCCCAGCCCAGCCCAGCCCAGCCCAGCCCAGCCCAGCGAGCCCAGCCCAGCGCAGCCCAGCCCAGCCCAGCCCAGCCCAGCCGAGCCCAGCCCAGCCCAGCGAGCCCAGCCCAGCCCCGCCCAGCCCAGCGAGCCCAGCGCAGCCCAGCGAGCCCGGCCCAGCCCAGCCCAGCCCAGCCCAGCCCAGCCCATCCCAGCCCAGCGAGCCCAGCCCAGCCCAGCCCAGCCCAGCCCAGCCCAGCCCAGCCCAGCCCAGCGAGCCCAGCGCAGCGAGCCCAGCCCTGCCCAGCCCAGCGAGCCCAGCCCAGCCCAGCGCAGCGAGCCCAGCCCAGCCCAGCCCAGCGAGCCCAGCCTGTCGAGCCCAGCCCAGCCCAGCCCAGCGAGCCCAGCCCAGCCCAGCCCAGCCCAGCGCAGCGAGCCCAGCCCAGCCCAGCCCAGCGAGCCCAGCCTGTCGAGCCCAGCCCAGCCCAGCCCAGCGAGCCCAGCCCAGCCCATCCCAGCCCAGCGAGCCCAGCCCAGCCCAGCCCAGCCCAGCCCAGCCCAGCCCAGCCCAGCCCAGCCCAGCCCAGCGAGCCCAGCCCAGCCCTGCCCAGCCCAGCGAGCCCAGCCCAGCCCAGCGCAGCGAGCCCAGCCCAGCCCAGCCCAGCGAGCCCAGCCTGTCGAGCCCAGCCCAGCCCAGCCCAGCGAGCCCAGCCCAGCCCAGCCCAGCCCAGCGAGCCCAGCCCAGCGAGCCCAGCCCAGCCCAGCCCAGCGAGCCCAGCCCAGCCCAGCGCAGCCCAGCGAGCCCAGCCCAGCCCAGCGAGCCCAGCCCAGCCCAGTGAGCCCAGCCCAGCCCAGCGAGCCCAGCCCAGCCCAGCGAGCCCAGCCCAGCCCAGCCCAGCCCAGCCCAGCGAGCCCAGCCCAGCCCAGCGAGCCCAGCCCAGCCCAGCGAGCCCAGCCCAGCCCAGCCCAGCCCAGCCCAGCACAGCCCAGCCCAGCCCAGCCCAGCCCAGCCCAGCCCAGCGAGCCCAGCCCAGCCCAGCCCAGCCCAGCCCAGCACAGCCCAGCCCAGCGCAGCGAGCCCAGCCCAGCCCAGCGAGCCCAGACCAGCCCAGCGAGCCCAGCCCAGCGAGCCCAGCCCAGCCCAGCCCAGCCCAGCCCAGCCCAGCCCAGCCCGTCCCAGCCCAGTCCAGCGAGCCCAGCCCAGCCCAGCGAGCCCAGCCCAGCGAGCCCAGCCCAGCCCAGCCCAGCCCAGCCCAGCCCAGTCCAGTCCAGCCCAGCCCAGCCCAGCGAGCCCAGCCCAGCCCAGCCCAGCGAGCCCAGCCCAGCCCAGCCCAGCCCAGCCCAGCCCAGCGAGCCCAGCCCAGCCCAGCCCAGCCCACCCCAGCCCAGTCCAGCGCAGCCCAGCCCAGCCCAGCGAACCCAGCCCAGCCCAGCCCAGTCCAGCGCAGCCCAGCCCAGACCAGCCCAGCGAGCCCAGCCCAGCCCATCCCAGCCCAGCCCAGCCCAGTCCAGCGCAGCCCAGCCCAGCCCAGCGAACCCAGCCCAGCCCAGCAGGCCCAGCCCAGCGAGCCCAGCCCAGCCCAGCCCAGCCCAGCCCAGCGAGCCCAGCCCAGCCCAGCTCAGCCCAGCGAGCCCAGCCCAGCGAGCCCAGCCCAGCCCAGCCCAGCCCAGCCCAGCGAGCCCAGCCCAGCGAGCCCAGCCCAGCCCAGCCCAGCCCAGCGAGCCCAGCCCAGCGCAGCGAGCCCAGCCCAGCGAGCCCAGCCCAGCCCAGCCCAGCCCAACCCAGCAGGCCCAGCCCAGCGAGCCCAGCCCAGCGAGCCCAGCCCAGCCCAGCCCAGCCCAGCCCAGCACAGCCCAGCGAGCCCAGCACAGCCCAGCCCAGCGAGCCCAGCCCAACCCAGCAGGCCCAGCCCAGCGAGCCCAGCCCAGCCCAGCCCAGAGAGCCCAGCTCAGCCCAGCGAGCCCAGCCCAGCGAGCCCAGCCCAGCCCAGCCCAGCCCAGCCCAGCACAGCCCAGCCCAGCGAGCCCAGCCCAGCCCAGCCCAGCCCAGCACAGCCCAGCCCAGCGAGCCCAGCGAGCCCAGCCCAGCGAGCCCAGCCCAGCGAGCCCAGCCCAGCGAGCCCAGCCCAGCCCAGCCCAGCCCAGCCCAGCCCAGCCCAGCGAGCGCAGCCCAACCCAGCAGGCCCAGCCCAGCGAGCCCAGCCCAGCCCAGCCCAGCGAGCCCAGCCCAACCCAGCAGGCCCAGCCCAGCGAGCCCAGCCCAACCCAGCAGGCCCAGCCCAGCGAGCCCAGCCCAACCCAGCAGGCCCAGCCCAGCGAGCCCAGCCCAGCACAGCGAGCCCAGCCCAGCCCAGCCCAGTCCAGCCCAGCACAGCCCAGCCCAGCCCAGCCCAGCCCAGCGAGCCCAGCCCAGCGAGCCCAGCCCAGCGAGCCCAGCCCAGCCCAGCCCAGCCCAGCCCAGCCCAGCCCAGCCCAGCGAGCCCAGCCCAGCCCAGCCCAGCCCAGCCCAGCGAGCCCAGCCCAGCGCAGCCCAGCCCAGCCCAGCCCAGCCCAGCCCAGCCCAGCCCAGCCCAGCGAGCCCAGCCCAGCCCAGCCCAGCCCAGCCCAGCCCAGCCCAGCGAGCCCAGCCCAGCGCAGCCCAGCCCAGCCCAGCCCAGCCCAGCCGAGCCCAGCCCAGCCCAGCGAGCCCAGCCCAGCCCCGCCCAGCCCAGCGAGCCCAGCGCAGCCCAGCGAGCCCGGCCCAGCCCAGCCCAGCGAGCCCAGCCCAGCCCAGCCCATCCCAGCCCAGCGAGCCCAGCCCAGCCCAGCCCAGCCCAACCCAGCAGGCCCAGCCCAGCGAGCCCAGCCCAGCGAGCCCAGCCCAGCCCAGCCCAGCCCAGCCCAGCACAGCCCAGCGAGCCCAGCACAGCCCAGCCCAGCGAGCCCAGCCCAACCCAGCAGGCCCAGCCCAGCGAGCCCAGCCCAGCCCAGCCCAGAGAGCCCAGCTCAGCCCAGCGAGCCCAGCCCAGCGAGCCCAGCCCAGCCCAGCCCAGCCCAGCCCAGCACAGCCCAGCCCAGCGAGCCCAGCCCAGCCCAGCCCAGCCCAGCACAGCCCAGCCCAGCGAGCCCAGCGAGCCCAGCCCAGCGAGCCCAGCCCAGCGAGCCCAGCCCAGCGAGCCCAGCCCAGCCCAGCCCAGCCCAGCCCAGCCCAGCCCAGCGAGCGCAGCCCAACCCAGCAGGCCCAGCCCAGCGAGCCCAGCCCAGCCCAGCCCAGCGAGCCCAGCCCAACCCAGCAGGCCCAGCCCAGCGAGCCCAGCCCAACCCAGCAGGCCCAGCCCAGCGAGCCCAGCCCAACCCAGCAGGCCCAGCCCAGCGAGCCCAGCCCAGCACAGCGAGCCCAGCCCAGCCCAGCCCAGTCCAGCCCAGCACAGCCCAGCCCAGCCCAGCCCAGCCCAGCGAGCCCAGCCCAGCGAGCCCAGCCCAGCGAGCCCAGCCCAGCCCAGCCCAGCCCAGCCCAGCCCAGCCCAGCCCAGCGAGCCCAGCCCAGCCCAGCCCAGCCCAGCCCAGCGAGCCCAGCCCAGCGCAGCCCAGCCCAGCCCAGCCCAGCCCAGCCCAGCCCAGCCCAGCCCAGCGAGCCCAGCCCAGCCCAGCCCAGCCCAGCCCAGCCCAGCCCAGCGAGCCCAGCCCAGCGCAGCCCAGCCCAGCCCAGCCCAGCCCAGCCGAGCCCAGCCCAGCCCAGCGAGCCCAGCCCAGCCCCGCCCAGCCCAGCGAGCCCAGCGCAGCCCAGCGAGCCCGGCCCAGCCCAGCCCAGCGAGCCCAGCCCAGCCCAGCCCATCCCAGCCCAGCGAGCCCAGCCCAGCCCAGCCCAGCCCAGCCCAGCCCAGCCCAGCCCAGCCCAGCCCAGCCCAGCGAGCCCAGCCCAGCCCTGCCCAGCCCAGCGAGCCCAGCCCAGCCCAGCGCAGCGAGCCCAGCCCAGCCCAGCGAGCCCAGCCCAGCGAGCCCAGCCTGTCGAGCCCAGCCCAGCCCAGCCCAGCGAGCCCAGCCCAGCCCAGCCCAGCCCAGCGCAGCGAGCCCAGCCCAGCCCAGCCCAGCGAGCCCAGCCTGTCGAGCCCAGCCCAGCCCAGCCCAGCGAGCCCAGCCCAGCCCATCCCAGCCCAGCGAGCCCAGCCCAGCCCAGCCCAGCCCAGCCCAGCCCAGCCCAGCCCAGCCCAGCCCAGCGAGCCCAGCCCAGCCCTGCCCAGCCCAGCGAGCCCAGCCCAGCCCAGCGCAGCGAGCCCAGCCCAGCCCAGCCCAGCGAGCCCAGCCTGTCGAGCCCAGCCCAGCCCAGCCCAGCGAGCCCAGCCCAGCCCAGCCCAGCCCAGCGAGCCCAGCCCAGCGAGCCCAGCCCAGCCCAGCCCAGCGAGCCCAGCCCAGCCCAGCGCAGCCCAGCGAGCCCAGCCCAGCCCAGCGAGCCCAGCCCAGCCCAGTGAGCCCAGCCCAGCCCAGCGAGCCCAGCCCAGCCCAGCGAGCCCAGCCCAGCCCAGCCCAGCCCAGCCCAGCCCAGCGAGCCCAGCCCAGCCCAGCGAGCCCAGCCCAGCCCAGCGAGCCCAGCCCAGCCCAGCCCAGCCCAGCCCAGCACAGCCCAGCCCAGCCCAGCCCAGCCCAGCCCAGCCCAGCGAGCCCAGCCCAGCCCAGCCCAGCCCAGCCCAGCACAGCCCAGCCCAGCGCAGCGAGCCCAGCCCAGCCCAGCGAGCCCAGACCAGCCCAGCGAGCCCAGCCCAGCGAGCCCAGCCCAGCCCAGCCCAGCCCAGCCCAGCCCAGCCCAGCCCGTCCCAGCCCAGTCCAGCGAGCCCAGCCCAGCCCAGCGAGCCCAGCCCAGCGAGCCCAGCCCAGCCCAGCCCAGCCCAGCCCAGCCCAGTCCAGTCCAGCCCAGCCCAGCCCAGCGAGCCCAGCCCAGCCCAGCCCAGCGAGCCCAGCCCAGCCCAGCCCAGCCCAGCCCAGCCCAGCGAGCCCAGCCCAGCCCAGCCCAGCCCACCCCAGCCCAGTCCAGCGCAGCCCAGCCCAGCCCAGCGAACCCAGCCCAGCCCAGCCCAGTCCAGCGCAGCCCAGCCCAGACCAGCCCAGCGAGCCCAGCCCAGCCCATCCCAGCCCAGCCCAGTCCAGCGCAGCCCAGCCCAGCCCAGCGAACCCAGCCCAGCCCAGCAGGCCCAGCCCAGCGAGCCCAGCCCAGCCCAGCCCAGCCCAGCCCAGCGAGCCCAGCCCAGCCCAGCTCAGCCCAGCGAGCCCAGCCCAGCGAGCCCAGCCCAGCCCAGCCCAGCCCAGCCCAGCGAGCCCAGCCCAGCGAGCCCAGCCCAGCCCAGCCCAGCCCAGCGAGCCCAGCCCAGCGCAGCCCAGCCCATCCCAGCCCAGCGAGCCCAGCCCAGCGAGCCCAGCCCAGCCCAGCCCAGCCCAACCCAGCAGGCCCAGCCCAGCGAGCCCAGCCCAGCGAGCCCAGCCCAGCCCAGCCCAGCCCAGCCCAGCACAGCCCAGCGAGCCCAGCACAGCCCAGCCCAGCGAGCCCAGCCCAACCCAGCAGGCCCAGCCCAGCGAGCCCAGCCCAGCCCAGCAGGCCCAGCCCAGCGAGCCCAGCCCAGCCCAGCAGGCCCAGCCCAGCGAGCCCAGCCCAGCCCAGCCCAGAGAGCCCAGCTCAGCCCAGCGAGCCCAGCCCAGCGAGCCCAGCCCAGCCCAGCCCAGCCCAGCCCAGCACAGCCCAGCCCAGCGAGCCCAGCCCAGCCCAGCCCAGCCCAGCACAGCCCAGCCCAGCGAGCCCAGCGAGCCCAGCCCAGCGAGCCCAGCCCAGCGAGCCCAGCCCAGCGAGCCCAGCCCAGCCCAGCCCAGCCCAGCCCAGCCCAGCCCAGCGAGCGCAGCCCAACCCAGCAGGCCCAGCCCAGCGAGCCCAGCCCAGCCCAGCCCAGCGAGCCCAGCCCAACCCAGCAGGCCCAGCCCAGCGAGCCCAGCCCAACCCAGCAGGCCCAGCCCAGCGAGCCCAGCCCAGCACAGCGAGCCCAGCCCAGCCCAGCCCAGTCCAGCCCAGCACAGCCCAGCCCAGCCCAGCCCAGCGAGCCCAGCCCAGCCCAGCCCAGCCCAGCCCAGCCCAGCCCAGCGAGCCCAGCCCAGCGCAGCCCAGCCCAGCCCAGCCCAGCCCAGCCCAGCCAAGCCCAGCGAGCCCAGCCCAGCCCCGCCCAGCCCAGCGAGCCCAGCGCAGCCCAGCGAGCCCAGCCCAGCCCAGCCCAGCGAGCCCAGCCCAACCCAGCCCAGCCCAGCCCAGCGAGCCCAGCCCAGCCCAGCCCAGCCCAGCCCAGCCCAGCCCAGCCCAGCGAGCGCAGCCCAACCCAGCAGGCCCAGCCCAGCGAGCCCAGCCCAGCCCAGCCCAGCGAGCCCAGCCCAACCCAGCAGGCCCAGCCCAGCGAGCCCAGCCCAACCCAGCAGGCCCAGCCCAGCGAGCCCAGCCCAGCACAGCGAGCCCAGCCCAGCCCAGCCCAGTCCAGCCCAGCACAGCCCAGCCCAGCCCAGCCCAGCCCAGCGAGCCCAGCCCAGCGAGCCCAGCCCAGCGAGCCCAGCCCAGCCCAGCCCAGCCCAGCCCAGCCCAGCCCAGCCCAGCCCAGCCCAGCCCAGCCCAGCGAGCCCAGCCCAGCGCAGCCCAGCCCAGCCCAGCCCAGCCCAGCCCAGCCCAGCCCAGCGAGCCCAGCCCAGCCCAGCCCAGCCCAGCCCAGCCCAGCCCAGCCCAGCGAGCCCAGCCCAGCGCAGCCCAGCCCAGCCCAGCCCAGCCCAGCCCAGCCCAGCCCAGCGAGCCCAGCCCAGCCCCGCCCAGCCCAGCGAGCCCAGCGCAGCCCAGCGAGCCCAGCCCAGCCCAGCCCAGCGAGCCCAGCCCAACCCAGCCCAGCCCAGCCCAGCGAGCCCAGCCCAGCCCAGCCCAGCCCAGCCCAGCCCAGCCCAGCCCAGCGAGCGCAGCCCAACCCAGCAGGCCCAGCCCAGCGAGCCCAGCCCAGCCCAGCCCAGCGAGCCCAGCACAACCCAGCAGGCCCAGTCGAGCGAGCCCAGCCCAACCCAGCAGGCCCAGCCCAGCCCAGCACAGCGAGCCCAGCCCAGCCCAGCCCAGTCCAGCCCAGCACAGCCCAGCCCAGCCCAGCCCAGCCCAGCGAGCCCAGCCCAGCGAGCCCAGCCCAGCGAGCCCAGCCCAGCCCAGCCCAGCCCAGCCCAGCCCAGCGAGCCCAGCCCAGCCCAGCCCAGCCCAGCGAGCCCAGCCCAGCGCAGCCCAGCCCAGACCAGCCCAGCCCAGCCCAGCCCAGCACAGCCCAGCTCAGCCCAGCGAGCCCAGCCCAGCCCAGCCCAGCCCAGCCCAGCCCAGCCCAGCGAGCCCAGCCCAGCGCAGCCCAGCCCAGCCCAGCCCAGCCCAGCCCAGCCCAGCCAAGCCCAGCGAGCCCAGCCCAGCCCCGCCCAGCCCAGCGTGCCCAGCGCAGCCCAGCGAGCCCAGCCCAGCCCAGCCCAGCGAGCCCAGCCCAGCCCAGCCCAGCCCAGCCCAGCGAGCCCAGCCCAGCCCAGCCCAGCCCAGCCCAGCCCAGCCCAGCCCAGCGAGCCCAGCCCAGCCCTGCCCAGCCCAGCGAGCCCAGCCCAGCCCAGCGCAACGAGCCCAGCCCAGCGAGCCCAGCCCAGCGAGCCCAGCCCAGCCCAGCCCAGCGAGCCCAGCCCAGCCCAGCCCAGCCCAGCGAGCCCAACCCAGCGAGCCCAGCCCAGCCCAGCCCAGCGAGCCCAGCCCAGCCCAGCGCAGCCCAGCGAGCCCAGCCCAGCCCAGCGAGCCCAGCCCAGCCCAGTGAGCCCAGCCCAGCCCAGCGAGCCCAGCCCAGCCCAGCGAGCCCAGCCCAGCCCAGCCCAGCCCAGCCCAGCGAGCCCAGCCCAGCCCAGCGAGCCCAGCCCAGCCCAGCGAGCCCAGCCCAGCGAGCCCAGCCCAGCCCAGCCCAGCCCAGCCCAGCCCAGCGAGCCCAGCCCAGCCCAGCCCAGCCCAGCGAGCCCAGCCCAGCCCAGCGAGCCCAGCCCAGCCCAGCCCAGCCCAGCCCAGCCCAGCCCAGCCCAGCCCAGCCCAGCCCAGCGAGCCCTGCCCAGCGAGCCCAGCCCAGCCCAGCCCAGCGAGCCCAGCCCAGCCCAGCCCAGCCCAGCCCAGCCCAGCCCAGCCCAGCCCAGCGAGCCCATCCCAGCGAGCCCAGCCCAGCCCAGCCCAGCGAGCCCAGCCCAGCCCAGCCCAGCCCAGCGAGCCCAGCCCAGCTCAGCGAGCCCAGCCCAGCCCAGCCCAGCGAGCCCAGCCCAGCCCAGCCCAGCCCAGCGAGCCCAGCCCAGACCAGCCCAGCCCAGCGAGCCCAGCCCAGCGCAGCCCAGCCCAGCCCAGCCCAGCCCAGCCCAGCCCAGCCCAGCCCAGCCCAGCGAGCCCAGCCCAGCCCAGCCCAGCCCAGCGAGCCCAGCCCAGCCCAGCGAGCCCAGCCCAGCGAGCCCAGCCCAGCCCAGCCCAGCCCAGCCCAGCGAGCCCAGCCCAGCGAGCCCAGCCCAGCCCAGCCCAGCCCAGCCCAGCCCAGCCCAGCGAGCCCAGCCCAGCCCAGCGAGCCCAGCCCAGCCCAGCCCAGCCCAGCCCAGCGAGCCCAGCCCAGCGAGCCCAGCCCAGCCCAGCGCAGCAAGCCCAGACCAGCCCAGCGAGCCCAGCGAGCCCAGCCCAGCCCAGCCCAGCCCAGCCCAGCCCAGTGAGCCCAGCCCAGCCCAGCGAGCCCAGCCCAGCCCAGCGAGCCCAGCCCAGCCCAGCCCAGCCCAGCCCAGCGAGCCCAGCCCAGCCCAGCGAGCCCAGCCCAGCCCAGCGAGCCCAGCCCAGCCCAGCCCAGCCCAGCCCAGCACAGCCCAGCCCAGCCCAGCCCAGCCCAGCCCAGCCCAGCGAGCCCAGCCCAGCCCAGCCCAGCCCAGCCCAGCACAGCCCAGCCCAGCGCAGCGAGCCCAGCCCAGCCCAGCGAGCCCAGACCAGCCCAGCGAGCCCAGCCCAGCGAGCCCAGCCCAGCCCAGCCCAGCCCAGCCCAGCCCAGCCCGTCCCAGCCCAGTCCAGCGAGCCCAGCCCAGCCCAGCGAGCCCAGCCCAGCGAGCCCAGCCCAGCCCAGCCCAGCCCAGCCCAGCCCAGTCCAGTCCAGCCCAGCCCAGCCCAGCGAGCCCAGCCCAGCCCAGCCCAGCGAGCCCAGCCCAGCCCAGCCCAGCCCAGCCCAGCCCAGCGAGCCCAGCCCAGCCCAGCCCAGCCCACCCCAGCCCAGTCCAGCGCAGCCCAGCCCAGCCCAGCGAACCCAGCCCAGCCCAGCCCAGTCCAGCGCAGCCCAGCCCAGACCAGCCCAGCGAGCCCAGCCCAGCCCATCCCAGCCCAGCCCAGTCCAGCGCAGCCGAGCCCAGCCCAGCGAACCCAGCCCAGCCCAGCAGGCCCAGCCCAGCGAGCCCAGCCCAGCCCAGCCCAGCCCAGCCCAGCGAGCCCAGCCCAGCCCAGCTCAGCCGAGCGAGCCCAGCCCAGCGAGCCCAGCCCAGCCCAGCCCAGCCCAGCCCAGCGAGCCCAGCCCAGCGAGCCCAGCCCAGCCCAGCCCAGCCCAGCGAGCCCAGCCCAGCGCAGCCCAGCCCATCCCAGCCCAGCGAGCCCAGCCCAGCGAGCCCAGCCCAGCCCAGCCCAGCCCAACCCAGCAGGCCCAGCCCAGCGAGCCCAGCCCAGCGAGCCCAGCCCAGCCCAGCCCAGCCCAGCCCAGCACAGCCCAGCGAGCCCAGCACAGCCCAGCCCAGCGAGCCCAGCCCAACCCAGCAGGCCCAGCCCAGCGAGCCCAGCCCAGCCCAGCCCAGAGAGCCCAGCTCAGCCCAGCGAGCCCAGCCCAGCGAGCCCAGCCCAGCCCAGCCCAGCCCAGCCCAGCACAGCCCAGCCCAGCGAGCCCAGCCCAGCCCAGCCCAGCCCAGCCCAGCACAGCCCAGCCCAGCGAGCCCAGCGAGCCCAGCCCAGCGAGCCCAGCCCAGCGAGCCCAGCCCAGCGAGCCCAGCCCAGCCCAGCCCAGCCCAGCCCACCCCAGCCCAGCGAGCGCAGCCCAACCCAGCAGGCCCAGCCCAGCGAGCCCAGCCCAGCCCAGCCCAGCGAGCCCAGCCCAACCCAGCAGGCCCAGCCCAGCGAGCCCAGCCCAACCCAGCAGGCCCAGCCCAGCGAGCCCAGCCCAGCACAGCGAGCCCAGCCCAGCCCAGCCCAGTCCAGCCCAGCACAGCCCAGCCCAGCCCAGCCCAGCGAGCCCAGCCCAGCCCAGCCCAGCCCAGCCCAGCCCAGCGAGCCCAGCCCAGCGCAGCCCAGCCCAGCCCAGCCCAGCCCAGCCCAGCCCAGCCCAGCCCAGCCCAGCCCAGCCCCGCCCAGCCCAGCGAGCCCAGCGCAGCCCAGCGAGCCCAGCCCAGCCCAGCCCAGCGAGCCCAGCCCAACCCAGCCCAGCCCAGCCCAGCGAGCCCAGCCCAGCTCAGCCCAGCCCAGCCCAGCCCAGCCCAGCCCAGCGAGCGCAGCCCAACCCAGCAGGCCCAGCGCAGCGAGCCCAGCCCAGCCCAGCCCAGCGAGCCCAGCCCAACCCAGCAGGCCCAGCCCAGCGAGCCCAGCCCAACCCAGCAGGCCCAGCCCAGCGAGCCCAGCCCAGCACAGCGAGCCCAGCCCAGCCCAGCCCAGTCCAGCCCAGCACAGCCCAGCCCAGCCCAGCCCAGCGAGCCCAGCCCAGCGAGCCCAGCCCAGCGAGCCCAGCCCAGCCCAGCCCAGCCCAGCCCAGCCCAGCCCAGCGAGCCCAGCCCAGCCCAGCCCAGCCCAGCCCAGCGAGCCCAGCCCAGCGCAGCCCAGCCCAGCCCAGCCCAGCCCAGCCCAGCCCAGCCCAGCCCAGCCCAGCGAGCCCAGCCCAGCCCAGCCCAGCCCAGCCCAGCCCAGCCCAGCCCAGCGAGCCCAGCCCAGCGCAGCCCAGCCCAGCCCAGCCCAGCCCAGCCGAGCCCAGCCCAGCGAGCCCAGCCCAGCCCCGCCCAGCCCAGCGAGCCCAGCGCAGCCCAGCGAGCCCAGCCCAGCCCAGCCCAGCGAGCCCAGCCCAACCCAGCCCAGCCCAGCCCAGCGAGCCCAGCCCAGCCCAGCCCAGCCCAGCCCAGCCCAGCCCAGCCCAGCGAGCGCAGCCCAACCCAGCAGGCCCAGATCCGGCGAGCCCAGCCCAGCCCAGCCCAGCGAGCCGAGCCCAACCCAGCAGGCCCAGCCCAGCCCAGCACAGCGAGCCCAGCCCAGCCCAGCCCAGTCCAGCCCAGCACAGCCCAGCCCAGCCCAGCCCAGCCCAGCGCAGCCCAGCCCAGCCCAGCCCAGCCCAGCCCAGCCCAGCCCAGCCCAGCCCAGCGAGCCCAGCCCAGCCCAGCCCAGCCCAGCCCAGCCCAGCGAGCCCAGCCCAGCGCAGCCAAGCCCAGCCCAGCCCAGCCCAGCCCAGCCCAGCCCAGCCCAGCGAGCCCAGCCCAGCCCCGCCCAGCCCAGCGTGCCCAGCGCAGCCCAGCGAGCCCAGCCCAGCCCAGCCCAGCGAGCCCAGCCCAGCCCAGCCCAGCCCAGCCCAGCGAGCCCAGCCCAGCCCAGCCCAGCCCAGCCCAGCCCAGCCCAGCGAGCCCAGCCCAGCCCTGCCCAGCCCAGCGAGCCCAGCCCAGCCCAGCGCAGCGAGCCCAGCCCAGCGAGCCCAGCCCAGCGAGCCCAGCCCAGCCCAGCCCAGCGAGCCCAGCCCAGCCCAGCCCAGCCCAGCGAGCCCAACCCAGCGAGCCCAGCCCAGCCCAGCCCAGCGAGCCCAGCCCAGCCCAGCGCAGCCCAGCGAGCCCAGCCCAGCCCAGCGAGCCCAGCCCAGCCCAGTGAGCCCAGCCCAGCCCAGCGAGCCCAGCCCAGCCCAGCGAGCCCAGCCCAGCCCAGCCCAGCGAGCCCAGCCCAGCCCAGCGAGCCCAGCCCAGCCCAGCGAGCCCAGCCCAGCGAGCCCAGCCCAGCCCAGCACAGCCCAGCCCAGCCCAGCGAGCCCTGCCCAGCCCAGCCCAGCCCAGCGAGCCCAGCCCAGCCCAGCGAGCCCAGCCCAGCCCAGCCCAGCCCAGCCCAGCCCAGCCCAGCCCAGCGAGCCCTGCCCAGCGAGCCCAGCCCAGCCCAGCCCAGCGAGCCCAGCCCAGCCCAGCCCAGCCCAGCCCAGCCCAGCCCAGCCCAGCGAGCCCATCCCAGCGAGCCCAGCCCAGCCCAGCCCAGCGAGCCCAGCACAGCCCAGCCCAGCCCAGCGAGCCCAGCCCAGCTCAGCGAGCCCAGCCCAGCCCAGCCCAGCGAGCCCAGCCCAGCCCAGCCCAGCCCAGCGAGCCCAGCCCAGCCCAGCGAGCCCAGCCCAGCGCAGCCCAGCCCAGCCCAGCCCAGCCCAGCCCAGCCCAGCCCAGCCCAGCGAGCCCAGCCCAGCCCAGCCCAGCCCAGCAAGCCCAGCCCAGCCCAGCGAGCCCAGCCCAGCGAGCCCAGCCCAGCCCAGCCCAGCCCAGCGAGCCCAGCCCAGCGAGCCCAGCCCAGCCCAGCCCAGCCCAGCCCAGCCCAGCCCAGCGAGCCCAGCCCAGCCCAGCCCAGCGAGCCCAGCCCAGCCCAGCCCAGCCCAGCCCAGCCCAGCGAGCCCAGCCCAGCGAGCCCAGCCCAGCCCAGCGCAGCAAGCCCAGACCAGCCCAGCGAGCCCAGCGAGCCCAGCCCAGCCCAGCCCAGCCCAGCCCAGCGAGCCCAGCCCAGCGAGCCCAGCCCAGCCCAGCGCAGCCCAGCCCAGCCCAGCCCAGCCCAGCCCAGCCCAGCCCAGCCCAGCCCAGCCCAGCGAGCCCAGCCCAGCCCAGCCCAGCCCAGCGCAGCGAGCCCAGCCCAGCCCAGCCCAGCCCAGCCCAGCCCATCGAGCCCAGCCCAGCCCAGCGAGCCCAGCCCAGCCCAGCCCAGCCCAGCCCAGCCCATCGAGCCCAGCCCAGCGCAGCGAGCCCAGCCCAGCCCAGCCCAGCCCAGCGCAGCGAGCCCTGCCCAGCCCAGCGAGCCCAGCCCAGCCCAGCCCAGCCCAGCGAGCCCAGCCCAGCCCAGCGAGCCCAGCCCAGCCCAGCGAGCCCAGCCCAACCCAGCCATGCGAGCCCAGCCCAGCCCAGCCCAGCCCAGCCCAGCCCAGCCCAGCCCAGCCCAGCCCAGCCCAGCGCAGCCCAGCCAAGCCCAGCCCAGCCCAGCGAGCCCAGCCCAGCCCAGCGAGCCCAGCCCAGCGCAGCCCAGCCCAGCCCAGCCCAGCCCAGCCCAGCCCAGCGAGCCCAGCCCAGCCCAGCCCAGCGAGCCCAGCCGAGCCCAGCGAGCCCAGCCCAGCCCAGCGAGCCCATCCCAGCCCAGCCCAGCCCAGCCCAGCGAGCCCAGCCCAGCGAGCCCAGCCCAGCCCAGCCCAGCCCAGCCCAGCCCAGCGAGCCCAGCGAGCCCATCCCAGCGAGCCCAGCCCAGCCCAGCGAGCCCAGCCCAGCCCAGCCCAGCGAGCCCAGCCCAGCCCAGCCCAGCGAGCCCAGCCCAGCCCAGCCCAGCGAGCCCAGCCCAGCCCAGCGAGCCCAGCCCAGCGAGCCCAGCCCAGCCCAGCCCAGCCCAGCCCAGCGAGCCCAGCCCAGCCCAGCGAGCCCAGCCCAGCCCAGCCCAGCCCAGCCCAGCCCAGCCCAGCCCAGCCCAGCCCAGCGAGCCCAGCCCAGCCCAGCCCAGCGAGCCCAGCCCAGCGAGCCCAGCCCAGCGAGCCCAGCCCAGCCCAGCCCAGCCCAGCGAGCCCTGCCCAGCCCAGCCCAGCGAGCCCAGCCCAGCGAGCCCAGCCCAGCGAGCCCAGCCCAGCCCATCCCAGCCCAGCCCAGCCCAGCCCAGCCCAGCCCAGCCCAGCCCAGCCCAGCCCAGCCCAGCGAGCCCAGCCCAGCCCAGCCCAGCGAGCCCAGCCCAGCGAGCCCAGCCCAGCGAGCCCAGCCCAGCCCATCCCAGCGAGCCCAGCCCAGCCCAGCCCAGCCCAGCGAGCCCTGCCCAGCCCAGCCCAGTGAGCCCAGCCCAGTGAGTCCAGCCCAGCGAGCCCAGCCCAGCCCAGCGAGCCCAGCCCAGCCCAGTGAGCCCAGCCCAGTGAGCCCAGCCCAGTGAGCCCAGCCCAGCGAGCCCAGCCCAGCCCAGTGAGCCCAGCCCAGCCCAGTGAGCCCAGCCCAGTGAGCCCAGCCCAGCGAGCCCAGCCCAGCCCAGTGAGCCCAGCCCAGCCCAGCGAGCCCAGCCCAGCGAGCCCAGCCCAGCCCAGCGAGCCCAGCCCAGCGAGCCCAGCCCAGCCCAGCCCAGCCCAGCCCAGCGAGCCCAGCCCAGCCCAGCCCAGCCCAGCCCAGCGAGCCCTGCCCAGCCCAGCCCAGCGAGCCCAGCCCAGCGAGCCCAGCCCAGCGAGCCCAGCCCAGCCCATCCCAGCCCAGCCCAGCCCAGCCCAGCCCAGCCCAGCCCAGCCCAGCCCAGCCCAGCCCAGCCCAGCGAGCCCAGCCCAGCCCAGCCCAGCGAGCCCAGCCCAGCCCAGCCCAGCGAGCCCAGCCCAGCGAGCCCAGCCCAGCGAGCCCAGCCCAGCCCATCCCAGCGAGCCCAGCCCAGCCCAGCCCAGCCCAGCGAGCCCTGCCCAGCCCAGCCCAGTGAGCCCAGCCCAGTGAGTCCAGCCCAGCGAGCCCAGCCCAGCCCAGCGAGCCCAGCCCAGCCCAGTGAGCCCAGCCCAGCCCAGTGAGCCCAGCCCAGTGAGCCCAGCCCAGCGAGCCCAGCCCAGCCCAGTGAGCCCAGCCCAGTGAGCCCAGCCCAGTGAGCCCAGCCCAGCCCAGCGAGCCCAGCCCAGCGAGCCCAGCCCAGTGAGCCCAGCCCAGCCCAGCGAGCCCAGCCCAGCGAGCCCAGCCCAGCCCAGTGAGCCCAGCCCAGCCCAGTGAGTCCAGCCCAGCGAGCCCAGCCCAGCCCAGCGAGCCCAGCCCACCCCAGCCCAGCGAGCCCAGCCCAGCGAGCCCAGCCCAGCCCAGCAAGCCCAGCCCAGTGAGCCCAGCCCAGCCCAGTGAGTCCAGCCCAGCGAGCCCAGCCCAGCCCAGCGAGCCCAGCCCACCCCAGCCCAGCGAGCCCAGCCCAGCGAGCCCACCCCAGCCCAGCCCAGCCCAGCCCAGCGAGCCCAGCCCAGCGAGCCCAGCCCAGCCCAGCGAGCCCAGCCCAGCCCAGCCCACCCCAGCCCAGCGAGCCCAGCCCAGCGAGCCCAGCCCAGCCCAGCGAGCCCAGCCCAGCCCAGTGAGTCCAGCCCAGCGAGCCCAGCCCAGCCCAGCGAGCCCAGCCCAGCCCAGTGAGCCCAGCCCAGTGAGCCCAGCCCAGTGAGCCCAGCCCAGCGAGCCCAGCCCAGCCCAGTGAGCCCAGCCCAGCCCAGTGAGCCCAGCCCAGTGAGCCCAGCCCAGCGAGCCCAGCCCAGCCCAGTGAGCCCAGCCCAGCCCAGCGAGCCCAGCCCAGCGAGCCCAGCCCAGCCCAGCGAGCCCAGCCCAGCGAGCCCAGCCCAGCCCAGCCCAGCCCAGCCCAGCGAGCCCAGCCCAGCCCAGCCCAGCCCAGCCCAGCGAGCCCTGCCCAGCCCAGCCCAGCGAGCCCAGCCCAGCGAGCCCAGCCCAGCGAGCCCAGCCCAGCCCATCCCAGCCCAGCCCAGCCCAGCCCAGCCCAGCCCAGCCCAGCCCAGCCCAGCCCAGCCCAGCCCAGCGAGCCCAGCCCAGCCCAGCCCAGCGAGCCCAGCCCAGCCCAGCCCAGCGAGCCCAGCCCAGCGAGCCCAGCCCAGCGAGCCCAGCCCAGCCCATCCCAGCGAGCCCAGCCCAGCCCAGCCCAGCCCAGCGAGCCCTGCCCAGCCCAGCCCAGTGAGCCCAGCCCAGTGAGTCCAGCCCAGCGAGCCCAGCCCAGCCCAGCGAGCCCAGCCCAGCCCAGTGAGCCCAGCCCAGCCCAGTGAGCCCAGCCCAGTGAGCCCAGCCCAGCGAGCCCAGCCCAGCCCAGTGAGCCCAGCCCAGTGAGCCCAGCCCAGTGAGCCCAGCCCAGCCCAGCGAGCCCAGCCCAGCGAGCCCAGCCCAGTGAGCCCAGCCCAGCCCAGCGAGCCCAGCCCAGCGAGCCCAGCCCAGCCCAGTGAGCCCAGCCCAGCCCAGTGAGTCCAGCCCAGCGAGCCCAGCCCAGCCCAGCGAGCCCAGCCCACCCCAGCCCAGCGAGCCCAGCCCAGCGAGCCCAGCCCAGCCCAGCAAGCCCAGCCCAGTGAGCCCAGCCCAGCCCAGTGAGTCCAGCCCAGCGAGCCCAGCCCAGCCCAGCGAGCCCAGCCCACCCCAGCCCAGCGAGCCCAGCCCAGCGAGCCCACCCCAGCCCAGCCCAGCCCAGCCCAGCGAGCCCAGCCCAGCGAGCCCAGCCCAGCCCAGCGAGCCCAGCCCAGCCCAGCCCACCCCAGCCCAGCGAGCCCAGCCCAGCGAGCCCACCCCAGCCCAGCGAGCCCAGCCCAGCGAGCCCACCCCAGCCCAGCGAGCCCACCCCAGCCCAGCGAGCCCAGCCCAGCCCAGCCCACCCCAGCCCAGCGAGCCCAGCCCAGCCCAGCCCACCCCAGCCCAGCGAGCCCAGCCCAGCGAGCCCAGCCCAGCGAGCCCAGCCCAGCGAGCCCAGCCCAGCGAGCCCAGCCCAGCCCATCCCAGCGAGCCCAGCCCAGCCCAGCCCAGCCCAGCGAGCCCTGCCCAGCCCAGCCCAGTGAGCCCAGCCCAGTGAGTCCAGCCCAGCGAGCCCAGCCCAGCCCAGCGAGCCCAGCCCAGCCCAGTGAGCCCAGCCCAGCCCAGTGAGCCCAGCCCAGTGAGCCCAGCCCAGCGAGCCCAGCCCAGCCCAGTGAGCCCAGCCCAGTGAGCCCAGCCCAGTGAGCCCAGCCCAGCCCAGCGAGCCCAGCCCAGCGAGCCCAGCCCAGTGAGCCCAGCCCAGCCCAGCGAGCCCAGCCCAGCGAGCCCAGCCCAGCCCAGTGAGCCCAGCCCAGCCCAGTGAGTCCAGCCCAGCGAGCCCAGCCCAGCCCAGCGAGCCCAGCCCACCCCAGCCCAGCGAGCCCAGCCCAGCGAGCCCAGCCCAGCCCAGCAAGCCCAGCCCAGTGAGCCCAGCCCAGCCCAGTGAGTCCAGCCCAGCGAGCCCAGCCCAGCCCAGCGAGCCCAGCCCACCCCAGCCCAGCGAGCCCAGCCCAGCGAGCCCACCCCAGCCCAGCCCAGCCCAGCCCAGCGAGCCCAGCCCAGCGAGCCCAGCCCAGCCCAGCGAGCCCAGCCCAGCCCAGCCCACCCCAGCCCAGCGAGCCCAGCCCAGCGAGCCCACCCCAGCCCAGCGAGCCCACCCCAGCCCAGCGAGCCCAGCCCAGCCCAGCCCACCCCAGCCCAGCGAGCCCAGCCCAGCCCAGCCCACCCCAGCCCAGCGAGCCCAGCCCAGCGAGCCCACCCCAGCCCAGCGAGCCCACCCCAGCCCAGCGAGCCCAGCCCAGCCCAGCCCACCCCAGCCCAGCGAGCCCAGCCCAGCCCAGCCCAGCCCAGCCCAGCGAGCCCAGCCCAGCCCAGCGAGCCCAGCCCAGCGAGCCCACCCCAGCCCAGCCCAGCCCAGCGAGCCCAGCCCAGCCCAGCCCACCCCAGCCCAGCGAGCCCAGCCCAGCCCAGCCCAGCCCAGCCCAGCGAGCCCAGCCCAGCGAGCCCAGCCCAGCCCAGCCCACCCCAGCCCAGCCCAGCCCAGCCCAGCCCAGCCCACCCCAGCCCAGCGAGCCCAGCCCAGCCCAGCCCAGCCCAGCCCAGCGAGCCCAGCCCAGCGAGCCCAGCCCAGCGAGCCCAGCCCAGCCCAGCGAGCCCAGCCCAGCGAGCCCTGCCCAGCCCAGTGAGCCCAGCCCAGCCCAGCGAGCCCAGCAATGCAATTCAATGTTAGCTGGTCATCTTCATGAGGCCCCACAGCATCACACCGCAAATACCAGCTGGACAGCTGATTGGCCGGCACCGCGCTCTCCAGCCCCCCCCCCCCCCCCCTCGCTAAGAATGTCGAGCTGCACTGAAGCGGCTCTTCCTCAGTCAGCCCCAGCCAGCCTGCAACAATGGGGCTGGTCAGACCAGTCCCAATATCCGGGGACGCTGACCTGGGGAGGCTCCTGGACACTGTGGAGGCCAGGAGGGATGTCCTGTCCCCACCCCCACCCCCAGGGGCCGGGGGGGGGGGGGGGGGGGGGGGGGTGGGGGTGAGCCACGCGGCAGCCCAGCGCTGCCTGGGACAAGGTGGCGGCAGCTGTGAGCTCGGGGGGTGTGACCAAGTGGACTGGCTTCCAGTGCCAACAACCTCCAGCGGGCAGGGCGGGTTTGCAAACATCAACCCCCCGCCCCCAACCCCCCCGAGGGAGCACCCCCCCCCCTCCCAGGCGACTCCCAACCCGCCCCCTTCAGCACTCCCTCCATCCACCCCTTCAACCCTCCCTCCCACCCCCTGCACAGCCACCCGCCACAACTGTCAACCACGCGTGTGGCTAACGATGCCCTCGCTGTGACCCCTCAGGAAAAGCTCTCGATGGGAGAGGGGCCCGGACTGGCGGCGGGGCTGCTGAACAGAAGAATCCTCACCTCCTTCGGGGAGCCGGCCCTGGCGGGGACTGGTGCAGCCGAGGACGGAGCGATCACCAACACCGAGGCTGGCGGAGGCCGCAGAGGTGAGGGGTCACCGGGCTCCACCCGCCACACGTGAGTTGTTGCTGTGCCCTCCCACCGACCACACGGACATTCCCCCACCGGAGCATCACAGCTCTAATACTGCATAATACCATTGACAAAGCTTGGACCCAATTCATGCCTTCCTGGCTGTATTTAGACAGTCTTTCTTTCAAAGTTCGATTCACACGTTCCACTTGTCCTGATGGATTGTGGATGATAAGGACAGTCTAAATTCCAGTTAATGTTTATCAGTCTGCAGACTTCCTTCCAAACAGCGCCTGTGAAGTGGGATCCATTGTCGGAGTCAATGCTAGCTCGTCCTCCCCATCTGGAGAATTTATCCACTATTACAAGGACGTCATTGTACTGTTGACATTTAGGAGGAGTGATGTCACCTACCTGTGTATCCTGGAATGGGCCTGCGGGAGCAGGAGCTCTTCATTGAGGCATTGATGTCACAGGACCCAAGTTATTCTTTTGAAAGTGATGCACCATCAATTACTATGAGACGAGAGTGGAGAATAATCGAGGCTTTATTAAGCAGAGACGCGTGGCCTCCTGCAGCTGCTACCAGAATGGGGGCAGCTCGGTGTGCACACACATTTATACTCCGCCTAGTGGGAGGAGCCACCAGGCAGGGATTTACCCCCGTACCTGTAGTACAGGAGCCTTACCTGTATCACCTCTAGTAATCATCATTACAACTTATTGTACAATCAGTGGTGACTACCACAGACAGGTTACACAGCGGTTTGCTACCAATTGTGCATGTTTTTTTAATCCTTTACCACACCAACTTCTATGGAATCGATCCATCATTTGTTGAGGTGATATGTGTCCCCATGAATGAATTTGTTGAGCTAAAAAGGGAATTAGTGATTGAGGTGCGACTGGTTTACAAGTTGGAACTTCTCTCCAAATGTCATCATCATACGGTTGGACCCCTGACTCTAACCGTGTCCATTTTTCTTCCCTTGTGCAAACATCCTGCATTTCACCTAAATCATGTGGTTACTCCCAATCTGTAAATGTGACTGGATTCCTGATGCCATTGGGAGGCACAAAGGGAGGCAGCTTCCCTTGCTGCTTGGTCCGCAGGAACATTTCCTCTTGCTTCCATCGTGTCCCCATGAGTATGGGCTTTACATTTTAGAACTGAAACTTCTTTTGGCAAGGCCATAGCTTCCAGAAGGTCTCGCACTTCCTGTCCATTTCGGATAGGTGTACCTGCCGTTGTGAGACATCCGCTTTTTCTCCACAGGTGGCCAAAATCATGTGCTACCCCAAAACCATACCTGGAGTCGGTGTAGATGTTAGCAGTTTTATCTCTTGCCACATGACATGCTTCTCTTAGTGCCTTTAATTCGGCCTTGAGCTGATGTACCTGGGGGCAAACTTCCTTCAGCCAACACTTCGTATGGGCTTGTGGCTGCCCACCCAGCTTTTCTGATACCCTTGTCAATAAAAGAGGAGCCGTCAGTGAATGGGATTAAATCTGGGTTCTGCAGTGGCTCTTCTTCTACTCAGTGTACTTCTTCCATTTCCTCGATTATTTTCACAGTGTCATGCTCTTCTCCCTCTCCTCCCTTTTGCTCCTCGGGAAACGGGAGCAAAGATGATGGGTTAACAGGTCTGGCTCTGTGAAAATATAGGTTGGGAGCTTCCAAAACTGCTGTCCACCCAGCTGATGTAACTTGTGACACTCTGCTCATGGACAGGAGAGAATGGACTGAATGTGGATGTCATGACATTCAGATAAACATATCATGGTGCAAACACACACGCACTGATGGACAGATCAACAGACCAATCAACACACACGCAACGTCACAGCCAATCACCAGTGAGAGCACACGCGCTATAAAACGGGGAACACCACAGTTCCAGCCCATTCCACCAGGAGACAGCTCAGAGCACAGAGCTCACAGCGTGCCACTCAGACATACACCATGTGCTGAGTGCCTCACTAAGATAGTGTTAGGGCTGGGTCCACAGGTTAACGGGTGATGTACGAACCACAGTCATAGGTTTACAGATGTTGTTATCAAGAGTAATAAAACAGAGTTGTACCATCTGCAACCGTGTTGGTTCGTCTGTATAGCGGAACACCCAACACGACAGTGGACAGTTAATGGTCAACATTTGGTCTCGGACAAGGCCTGATGTCATCATTACAGCTCGACATGTGGCTTCCATGGCTCGTAAACAGCTGCCAAATGCCAGGGCCACGTTGTCAACTTTAAGGGAATAGTACCCACATTGTCAAGTTTAAGGGAATAGTACCCACATTGTCAAGTTTAAGGGAATAGTACCCACATTGTCAAGTTTAAGGGAATAGTACCCACATTGTCAAGTTTAAGGGAATAGTACCCAACCGGTCTTAACAGATCACCATGTTCCTGGGCTAGTACTGCAGTCATGTAACCATCTCTTTCATGAACAAACATGGTAAAAGATTTTCCATTGTTTGGAGTACCTCAGGCTGGTTCTCAACACGGGGCCTTTCCCAAATTCAGAAATGATTGTTTTAGTTCAGAAGTTTAACTTGATCTCTTGATTTTCAGTTTCCTTTTAAAAGATCACCTAATGGCAATAACTGAGTGCACGAATCAATCCGATTTCTGTTAAAATTACAGAGTCCCAAGAAAGATCTGGCTTCCTGAACAGTTGAGGGTTCTTCCGCTGCTTTGATGGCAGCCGTTCTGTCCTGAGTCAGTTCCCTTTTGCCTTTGGAAATTTTCTGACCCAAGTAAACAATTCCTGGGCAATTTGTGCTTTGGCAAAGCCAGCTTTGTGACCGTTATCACTGAGGTGGTTCAGGACCACCCGTAAGTCCTTTTTAGGATCATCTTTATTGATGGAGGCTATCAGAACGCCATCTGCACACTGGATAATGGTGGAAGGCAGATCAGGCAGTTGCCTGAGATGATTCTGTAGAGCCATGCGGTAAACTGTTGTGAGAACCTTGCGGTAGTCTAGTCCATGTCTACTGTTGCTGATTGACTGTAAAAGCAAGCCATGCTTGTACATGTTTAGCCAGTGGTGCTGACCAGGAGCCATTTGCCATGTCAATGACTGAAAACCATTGAAGGTCAGGAGTTAAAGAGTTAAAGATTGTAGATGGATCTGTCACTAAAGGAGCTTTTCTGACAATGAATTGATTTGCCCTTCTGTAGTCAATCGTAAGGCACCATGTGCCATTAGCCTTTTTGACAGCCCACACAGGGCTGTTTGATGAACTGTAAACGCGCACTAAAATTCCCCTCTCTTCAAGTTGTTTTATTATAGGTAGAATGCCTTGAATTGAAGTTTTATTAACCGGGTATTGTTTGGTACAAGGTGGAGCGGATATCCCGCGACAGTGACATTTTTAAAAGGACATTTTTGTCTTTTGCCCAAATTGGATGAGTTTGAATTTCATCTTTTTTGACGTGTCGCATGGTCCAGGTGATTTTTCCATTATCGAAACTGAGTGAAGAATTGAGTTGTGCCCATACCGAGTAGTGCTTGTGTCACCGGACCTGCCCACAGTGATGACATCAGTTGGTGTGGTCCAAATTCTAAAAGCAGTGGTTACGTCTTCCCGAAGAGTAATAGAATCTCCTCCTGCGGCAAGGGCTTTAATTTTCCCTGTCGCTAGGGGAACGAGAGCAGCATCCTGTTCGGTAACACAAGTAACGTCAGCTCCAGTGTCAGATAGAAATTCTCAGCGAGATATATAGTCCATCATTTTTCGGTTCCACGAGTGCTTGCGAGAATCATCAAGAGTGGGGTCTGGTAGTTTTTTGAATTGTCACACAGAGAACGTCTTTGAGCTGGAGGACAGCTGTTTAACATTTCGTTCATAGCATTGTCGTCATCGTGTACGTCCCTACGTGGGTACGGCTCGTCCCTACGTGAGTAAGGTTCCTCCCTACGTGGAAACGGCTGGGAAGGTCTAGAATCCCCTGTACGTAAGTCTGGGTGTGTCTTGTTGGAACGTAACCCTAGGTGCGTCTTGTTTGTGCGTGTTACATGGTTGACCACAAGGTGGGAACGTATTGCAGTGAACATTGTCTACTTCAGTGTCATCTCTCGAATCCATCCGTTGTTTATGACAGCATGTTGCCATCCAGTGTCCTACTCTTCTGCAGAAAAGACATCGATTTTAATGGAGCAAGGGGACATGTTTGCCCTGACGCTTGTGGTGAAATTGTAGTTACTGCTGATATTACTGCAGGCGCTGCAACAGCTGGAGCAGCAGGTAGAGCAACAGCTGTTGCTGAGGCAGCAGGTAACAGGGGCTGGATTTGAGCAGGTACCATGGGCTGAATTTGAGCAACTGCAGTGTTAAAGATTGCCTGATTGTGCAGACCACGATCCAGCTGAATACATTGGGCAACTATGTCTCGGTACGTGCCAGCTGTGGCCCAAGCTGGTAAAACCAAATTCAAGGCAGCAGAAACTTTGGGTTTAGCACCGGCTATAAAAGCCGTTTTAATTGGACCTAAAGTGCTTGTGTCCCACGTGTCAGTTTCCTGGGCGAGTGTCATTCCTGAGTAATCCATCCAAGGATGTAAAAATCTTTCCTCGAAATCCGGAATATCTTCAGTATATTTTTGAATGCAAGATGTGATCTTAGACCAATTGGTCCTCGGGGGGGGGGCGAAATTTTAATAGCCAATTCTTGACTGCGAGCCAACCAGCTTCTAAATTTTGCAAATCGTCCCCAAGGGCAACTTCTACCTCTGCTCCAAGAGTGGAAATGACACGAGTGCCTACCACAACAGTCAGAATTTGTACTCCATCAAATGGGTGGAGACTGTAAATGGATTGTAATCTGTGAATTCCATCCCATGTGGTCACACCACCCTTTTTAGGGTGTGGAAGATCTTTGGACCATTCGTCAATTTTTGCAGGATCTGTTGGTTCATGAATCCATTGCTGATCAAATATGTTTTTAGCGACAGTGTCACCTCCCTCCTCGATTTTTTGGCTTCCAACTCTAACCCGTTTGCGTTTTAAAGGGGCTGGTCGAATTAATTTAGTATTTTGCATTGTAGGAAAACTTGCTGCATCACTATCTTCATCCGATTCAACTGGCAAATGAACTTTGGATTTTAATGTAGTCCTGACACTCGATCTCGGCTGTGCAATTACTGATTGTGCCACTGGGGCTGCATGCTGAGTTTGAGCTGCGATGCACGATCAATAACTCCAGAAGCGCTTGGAGACAATTGACGGCTTTAATACGCTAGATGTTTCCCCCAGCAGCGCAGGTACAGAAGAAAGCTGCTGGGGAGGCACGGGCTCTTATACCCCGCCTTGCAGGGCGGAGCTAACATACAGGCTTAACCAATGGGAACAAGTACATTCTCCACCAATGGTGTTCCAGCATTACCAGGTACCATAATCCTTCTAACACAGACTACCACATTCACAGACTACCACATTCACCCCCTGTTAAAAAAGAGTCCAGCGGGGTAGTGGCTTCGTATTACAACGTGGTAAAGTGGTAGAAGTTATAGTTATGAAGGTGCCGTAATCCTTCTAACACCGACTCCCACTGGGTGTTTGTTCAACTGGAGCTGCTTGTTGAATCTCAGCTGTTTGGGGTACAAGAATTGTTTGTGAAACTGAATTTGGAGGTAAAACTGTTGGAACTGTGTTGCTCAGAGTACTTACTCCAGCATCAGAACTGCCATTCACGTTTGTGCTTCGGTTTAAATTATGAGCTGCAAGACTGTCAGGATTTTGCAGTGTCCTTTAAAATTGTTCATTTCTCTTTCTAAAACACATCTTTCTTCGATTAACCTGCAATTCTCAATTTCGACTCGCTCAGCTTTTTGTTTGCAACTGTTGGTATTTTGACTCCATTTCAAGAACTTTACGTTGCAATTCCCCAATTTGAAAAGCCTCTGCTGGACTTTAAAGGGTTTGTTTTCCAATTCTGTTCTAATTTCATCATAACGCTCACGTTTGGATTTTGCATCTCGTAATTCCCCAACAACTGCCGCTAGTTGATCTTTAGTGGACTTAAGCTCGTGATCACTTTTATTTTTAATAGTTATTTTTTGCTGTCTGCGCAGCTGTCCCATTATTGCAAGGGACCATTTTGCACGTTCTTCACTGTGCAAACGTGTGTATTTTCCCCATGCCCTCTTGATATTATCGAGGGACCACTGTCCTCTGGGGATATCATATATTGATCCAGTTTTTCTTGAGATTTCACAGAGTCCAAATTGTCTACGAATGAAAGATCCAAAATCACCCAACATATCTTCAGTAGAGAAATCCGATACGCGCTACCTCCCTTGGACGTTGTGGGGAGTAGTTCTCGGGAAGGGGGGGCGGGGGGGGAGTGGTGAAGAGAGGGGGAAATGTGATGTATAAGAGGGGGTGGAACAGTTGAACAGAGTGGAAGGTCAGCGATCGGTGGGCGTTGCCACAAAGAGACGGAAGAGGTGCGAACGGCAGGAGGCTCTCACTTCTGAACGTTATTTATTACTCACACAACTCCAGGTGTTTAGGGGTTCTCGTTTTTGTATTCCCCCCCCGCGCCCCCCCCCGATCCGGAATTCTCCCATCCCGCTGCAGCTGAACAGCGGGGGGGGGGGGGGGGGTGCGATTCGACCGAGCGCCAAATATTCCGCCCTGGCTCGCTGGCGGCAGCCCCGCGATGGAGATTCCGGCCGCGATCCCGGAACCCGAGGTCGGCGGCCCCTGGCGACCCTGCCACTGTGCAGGGGGCTGGTGCGCCCACACGCGGATGTGGGTCACTCTCGACGGTGCCGAAGACGTACTGCGGACACTGAACGCATCCACAGGGGCTAGCAGTAGGGGAATGGAGATATTGGTTTGCACAGCGGCCAGGCCCTCTCCGTCCCCACCGGTTAAGGCAACGATGGGAGGAGAGGTCATTGTTTTGGGTTTTGAAGAGGAGCTCATGTTGGCGGTGAATAGCTGTTGGGTCAGGGATTGGTGAGCGCTGATGCGGATGGTGTGGGGGACGGGCTGTGTTTGGACTGTCAAGATGGATTCCACGAGCGCTGTGCAAATTCACAAGAATGCCACCTAGAACTGCGAGGGTTAAATTCCGAGGACATATTGCTCAAGCCAGGATTACATTCCCCGGAATTGAGAAGATTAAGGGGCGACTTCATCAAGGTTTTGGTGATATTGAGGGGAAGAGATAGTGGTTGACAAAGAGAAACTCTCTCGGCTGAGTGGGGGAGTTTCGGAACGGGGCGGGGAGGGGGGGTTGGGCTGTGTTTGTGTGTGTGTTTGTGTGTGGGGGGGGGTCAGACTTTGAATATTGGACCCAGTCCTTTCCGAAGAGAAATTAGAAACCTTACTCCACACGAAGTTCGGAAAGTCTTCCACAATTGGCAACAGATCGGTTGTTAATTTTAAATCCCAGATTGATTTTGTTATCCGTAAGGGATATGGAGAGAAGGCGGGTAATTGGGGTTGTGTCACAGATCAGACAGGATCTCATTGACTGGTGGGTGGGACAGAATCAAAGGGCAGAATGGCCTCCTGCCCCTGTATTACTCAACTCTAATCCAGGCCAATCTCCCGGATCCCAAACACAAACAGCACCATTCCTGTACCCACACTTCAGGGACTGCAACGTTTAGGATCCCGGATGCGAATCCAACTATTATCCATAGAACATAGAACATAGAAAATACAGCACAGAACAGGCCCTTCGGCCCACGATGTTGTGCCGAACCTTTGTCCTAGATTAATCATAGATTATCATTGAATTTACAGTGCAGAAGGAGGCCATTCGGCCCTTTGAGTCTGCACCAGCTCTTGGAAAGAGCACCCTACCCAAACTCAACACCTCCACCCAACACCAAGGGCAATTTTGGACATTAAGGGCAATTTATCATTGGCCAATTCACCTAACCTGCACATCTTTGGACTGTGGGAGGAAACCGGAGCACCCGGAGGAAACCCACGCAGACACGGGGAGGACGTGCAGACTCCGCACAGACAGTGACCCAAGCCGGAATCGAACCTGGGGCCCTGGAGCTGTGAAGCAATTGTGCTATCCACAATGCTACCGTGCTGCCCTTAAGAACAAATAAATCGACACTATATCATTTAACCGTAATCCATGTACCTATCCAATAGCTGCTTGAAGGTCCCTAATGTTTCCGACTCAACTACTTCCACAGGCAGTGCATTCCATGCCCCCACTACTCTCTGGGTAAAGAACCTACCTCTGATATCCCTCCTATATCTTCCACCTTTCACCTTAAATTTATGTCCCCTTGTAATGGTTTGTTCCACCCGGGGGAAAAGTCTCTGACTGTCTACTCTATCTATTCCCCTGATCATCTTATAAACCTCTATCAAGTCGCCCCTCATCCTTCTCCGTTCTAATGAGAAAAGGCCTAGCACCCTCAACCTTTCCTCGTAAGACCTACTCTCCATTCCAGGCAACATCCTGGTAAATCTTCTTTGCACCTTTTCCAAAGCTTCCACATCCTTCCTAAAATGAGGCGACCAGAACTGTACATAGTACTCCAAATGTGGCCTTACCAAAGTTTTGTCCAGCTGCATCATCACCTCACGGCTCTTAAATTCAATCCCTCTGTTAATGAACGCGAGCACACCATAGGCCTTCTTCACAGCTCTATCCACTTGAGTGGCAACTTTCAAAGATGTATGAACATAGACCCCAAGATCTCTCTGCTCCTCCACATTGCCAAGAACTCTACCGTTAACCCTGTATTCCGCATTCATATTTGTCCTTCCAAAATGGACAACCTCACACTTTTCAGGGTTAAACTCCATCTGCCACTTCTCAGCCCAGCTCTGCATCCCATCTATGTCTCTTTACAGCCGACAACAGCCCTCCTCACTATCCACAACTCCACCAATCTTCGTATCGTCTGCAAATTTACTGACCCACCCTTCAACTCCCTCATCCAAGTCATTAATGAAAATCACAAACAGCAGAGGACCCAGAACTGATCCCTGCGGTACGCCACTGGTAACTGGGATCCAGGCTGAATATTTGCCATCCACCACCACTCTCTGACTTCTATCGATTAGCCAGTTCGTTATCCAACTGGCCAAATTTCCCACTATCCCATGCCTCCTTACTTTCTGCATAAGCCTACCATGGGGAACCTTATCAAATGCCTTACTAAAATCCATGTACACTACATCCACTGCTTTACCTTCATCCACATGCTTGGTCACCTCCTCAAAGAATTCAATAAGACTTGTAAGGCAAGACCTACCCCTCACAAATCCGTGCTGACTATCCCTAATCAAGCAGTGTCTTTCCAGATGCTCAGAAATCCTATCCTTCAGAACCCTTTCCATTACTTTGCCTACCACCGAAGTAAGACTAACTGGCCTGTAATTCCCAGGGTTATCCCTAGTCCCTTTTTTGAACAGGGGCACGATATTCGCCACTCTCCAATCCCCATTCAAAATGCCCAAGACATCTTCCTTCCTAACAAGTATTTCCTCGAGCTTACCAATCTGTTTCACACTGTCCTCTCCAACAATATCGCCCCTCTCATTTGTAAATACAGAAGAAAAGTACTCGTTCAAGACCTCTCCTATCTCTTCAGACTCAATACACAATCTCCCGCTACTGTCCTTGATCGGACCTACCCTCGCTCTAGTCATTCTCATATTTCTCACATATGTGTAAAAGGCCTTGGGGTTTTCCTTGATCCTACCCGCCAAAGATTGTTCATGCCCTCTCTTAGCTCTCCTAATCCCTTTCTTCAGTTCCCTCCTAACTATCTTGTATCCCTCCAATGCCCTGTCTGAACCTTGTTTCCTCAGCCTTACATAAGTCACCTTTTTCCTCTTAACAAGACATTCAACCTCTCTTGTCAACCATGGTTCCCACACTCGACCATCTCTTCCCTGCCTGACAGGGACATACATATGAAGGACACGTAGCACCTGTTCCTTGAACAAGTTCCACAATTCACTTGTGTCCTTCCCTGCCAGCCTATGTTCCCAACTTATGCACTTCAATTCTTGTCTGACAACATCGTATTTACCCTTCCCCCAATTGTAAATCTTGCCCTGTTGCACGTACCTATCCCTCTCCATTACTAAAGTGAAAGTCACAGAATTGTGGTCACTATCTCCAAAATGCTCCCCCACTAACAAATATATCACTTGCCCTGGTTCATTACCAAGTACTAAATCCAATATTGCCCCTCCTCTGGTCGGACAATCTACATACTGTGTTAGAAAAGCTTCCTGGACACACTGCACAAACGCCACCCCATCCAAGCTATTTGATCTAAAGAGTTTCCACTCAATATTTGGGAAGTTAAAGTCGCCCATGACTACTACCCTATGACTTCTGCACCTTTCCAAAATCTGTTTCCCAATCTGTTCCTCCACATCTCTGCTACTATTGGGGGGTCTATAGAAAACTCCTAACAAGGTGACTGCTCCTTTCCTATTTCTGACTTCCACCCATACTACCTCAGTAGGGTGATACTCCTCGAATTGCCTTTCTGCAGCTGTTATACTATCTCTAATTAACAATGCCACCCCCCCACCTCTTTTACCACCTTCCCTAATCTTATTGAAACATCTATAACCAGGGACCTCCAACAACCATTTCTGCCCCTCTTCTATCCAAGTTTCCATGATGGCCACCACATCGTAGTCCCAAGTACCGATCCATGCCTTAAGTTCACCCACTTTATTCCTGATGCTTCTTGCGTTGAAGTATACATACTTCAACCCATCTCCGTGCCTGCAAGTACTCTCCTTTGTCAGTGTTCCCTTCCCCACTGCCTCATTACACGCTTTGGCGTCCTGAATATCGGCGACTTTAGTTGCTGGACTACAAATCCGGTTCCCATTCCCCTGCCAAATTAATTTAAACCCTCCCGAAGAGTACTAGAAAATCTCCCTCCCAGGATATTGGTGCCCCTCTGGTTCAGATGCAACCCGTCCTGCTTGTACAGGTCCCACCTTCCCCAGAATGCACTCCAATTATCCAAATACCTGAAGCCCTCCCTCCTACACCATTCCTGCAGCTACGTGTTCAACTGCACTCTCTCCCTATTCCGAGCCTCGCTATCTCGCTAATAGTGAGGAAAGGAGACTTCAGATCAGGAATGCTGACTCTGACAAAATAACATAAGAACTAGGAGCAGGAGTCGGCCACCTGGCCCCTCGAGCCTGCTCCGTCATTCAATGAGATCATGGCTGATCTTTTGTGGACTCAGCTCCACTTTCCGGCCCGAACACCATAACCCTTAATCCCTTTATTCTTCAAAAAACTATCTATCTTTATCTTAAAAACATTTAATGAAGGAGCCTCAACTGCTTCACTGGGCAAGGAATTCCAGAGATTCACAACCCTTTGGGTGAAGAGGTTCCTCCTAAGGTCAGTCCTAAATCTTCTTCCCCTTATTTTGAGGCGATGCCCCCTAGTTCTGCTTTCACCCGCCAGTGGAAACAACCTGCCCGCATCTCTCCTATCTATTCCCTTCATAATTTTGTATGTTTCTATAAGATCCCCCCTCATCTTTTTAAATTCCAACGAGTACAGTCCCAGTCTACTCAACCCCCCTCAACTCTGGGATTAACCTAGTGAATCTCCTCTGCACATCCTCCAGCGCCAGTACATCCTTTCTCAGGTAAGGAGACCAAAACTGAACACAATACTCCAGGTGTGGCCTCACCAACACCCTATACAATTGCAGCATAACCTCCCTAGTCTTAAACTCCATCCCTATAGCAATGAAGGACAAAACTCCATTTGCCTTCTTAATCCCCAAATTTTTGCAACTCATGCACTAGCACACCCAGGTCTCTCTGCACAGCAGCATGTTTTAATATTTTATGATTTAAATAATAATCCCTTTTGCTGTTATTCCTACAAAAATGGATAACCTCACATTTGTCAACATTGTATTCCATTTGCCAGGCCCTAGCCCATTCACTTAACCTATCCAAATCCCTCTGCAGACTTCCAGTATCCTCTGCACTTTTTGCTTTATCACTCATCTTAGTGTCGTCTGCAAACTTGGACACATTGCACTTGGTCCCCAACTCCAAATCATCTATGTAAATTGTGAACAATTGCGGGCCCAACACTGATCCCTGAGGGACACCACTAGCTACTGATTGCCAACCAGAGAAACACCCAATAATCCCCACTCTTTGCTTTCTATTAATTAACCAATCCTCTATCCATGCTACTACTTTACCTTTAATGCCTCTTTATCTTATGCAGTAACCTTTTGTGTGGAACTTTGTCAAAAGCTTTCTGGAAATCCAGATATACCACATCCATTGGCTCCCCATTGTCTACTGCACTGGTAATGTCCTCAAAAAATTCCATTAAATTACCCTGTGTCCAATTCTCTCAGATGGCATCCAGAAGATGGGGCAACGCGGTAGCAAGTGGTTAGCACAGTTGCTTCACAGCGCCAGGGTCCCAGGTTCAATTCCCGGTTTGGGTCACTGTCTGGGCGGAGTCTGCACGTTCTCCCCGTGTGTGCGTGGGTTTCCTCCGGGTGCTCCGGTTTCCTCCCACAGTCCAAAGATGTGCAGGTTAGGTGGATCGGCTATGCTAAATTGCCCTTAACGTCCAAAAAGGTTAGGCGGGGTTACGGGGATAGGGTGGAGGTGTGGGTATAGAGTGGAGGTCTGAGCTAAGGTGGGTGCTCTTTCCAAGGGCCTGTGCAGACTTGATGGGCTGAATGGCCTCCTTCTGCACTGTAAATTCTATGAATTAGTTAGGCACGATCTGCCCTTTATGAACCCATGCTGCGTCTGCCCAATGGGACAATTTCCATCCAGATGCCTCGCTATTTCTTCCTTGATGATAGATTCCAACATCTTCCCTACTACCGAAGTTAAGCTCACTGGCCTATAATTACCCGCTTTCTGCCTACCTCCTTTTTTAAACAGTGGTGTCATGTTTGCTAATTTCCAATCCACCGGGACCACCCCAGAGCCTAGTGAATTTTGGTCAATTATCACTAGTGCATTTGCAATTTCCCTAGCCATCTCTTTTAACACTCTGGGATGCATTCCATCAGGGCCAGGAGACTTGTCTACCTTTAGCCCCATTAGCTTGCCCATCACTACCTCCTTGGTGATAACAATCCTCTCAAGGTCCTCACCTGTCATAGCCTCATTTCCATCAGTCACTGGCATGTTATTTGTGTCTTCCACTGTGAAGACCGACCCAAAAAACCTGTTCAGTTCCTCAGCCATTTCCTCATCTCCCATTATTAAATCTCCTTTCTCATCCTCTAAAGGACCAATATTTACCTTAGCCACTCTTTTTTGTTTTATATATTTGTAGAAACCTTTTTTTTAGAACATAGAACATACAGTGCAGAAGGAGGCCATTCGGCCCATCGAGTCTGCACCGACCCACTTCAAGCACTCGCTTCCACCCTATCCCCGTAACCCAATAACCCTCCTAACCTTTTTGGTCACTGAGGGCAATTTATCATGGTCAATCCACCTAACATTTTACGATCTGTTTTTATATTCTGAGCACGTTTACTCTCAAAATCTATTTTACTCTTCTTTATAGCTTTTTTAGTAGCTTTCTGTTGCCCCTAAAGATTTCCCAGTCCTCTAGTCTCCCACTAATATTTGCCACTTTGTATGCTTTTCCCTTCAATTTGATACTCTCCCTTATTTCCTTAGATGCCCAGGGTCTATTTTCCCTCTTTCTACCGCCCTTCCTTTTTGTTGGTATAAACCTTTGCTGAGCACTGTGAAAAATCGCTTGGGAGGTTCTCCACTGTTCCTCAACTGTTTCACTATAAAGTCTTTGCTCCCAGTCTATCTTAGCTAGCTCTTCTCTCATCCCATTGTAATCTCCTAAGTTTAAGCACAAAACATTAGTGTTTGATTTTTACCTTTTCACCCTCCATCTGTATTTTAAATTCCACCATATTGTGATCGCTCCTTCCGAGAGGATCCCTAACTGTCTCATTGCACAGGACCAGATCTCGGACCGCTTGTTCCCCCGTAGGTTCCATTATGTACTGTTCTAGGAAACTATCGCGGATACATTCGATAAACTCCTCCTCAAGGCTGCCTTGACCGACCTGGTTAAACCAATCGACATGTAGATTAAAATCCCCCATGATAACTGCTGTACCATTTCTACATGCATCTGTTATTTCTTTGTTTCTTGCCTGCCCCACCATAATGTTACTATTTGGTGGCCTATAGACTACTCCTATCAGTGACTTTTTTACCTTATTTCCACCCAAATGGATTCAACCTTATCCTCCATAGCACCGATGTCACCCCTTACTATTGCCCGGATATCATCCTTAAATAACAGAGCTACACCACCTCCCTTACCATCCACTCTGTCCTTCCGAATAGTTTGATACCCTCGGATATTTAACTCCCAGTCGTGACCATCCTTGAACCATGTTTCAGTAATGGCCACTAAATCATAGTCATTCACGATGATTTGCGCCATCAACTCATTTACCTTATTCCGGATACTACGAGCATTCAGGTAAAGTACACTTATGTTGGCTTTTATACCTCTGTTTTGAATCTTAACGCCGCGATCAGTAACCTCTCCTAAGTTATTTTTACTTTTAACTTTTCTCCTAATTTCCTTGTCGTCGAACCCATATCTTCATGTAACAACCTGCCGCGTCGCTTACCATTAATGTTTTTACTTCCCGTTTTATTCCTTTTAGTATTACTGCCCTATTCACTGAGCTCTCCTCAGTCACTATACCCTGTACTGTCTCCCTTTTTGATTTTTGACTTTACACTTTTCCCCTTACTGCCTTTTGTTTCTGTCCCTGTTTTACTACCTTCCGACTTCCTGCATCATTTCCCATCCCCCTGCCACATTAGTTTAAACGCTCCCCAACAGCCCTAGCAAACACCCCCCCTAGGACATCGGTTCCAGTCCTGCCCAGGTGCAGACCGTCTGGTTTGTACTGGTCCCACCTCCCCCAGAACCGGTTCCAATGCCCCAGGAACTTGAATCCCTCCCTCTAGCACCAACTCTCAAACCACGCATTCATCCTATCTATCCTGACATTCCTACACTGACTAGCTCGTGGCACTGGTAACAATCCTGAGATTACTACCTTTGAGGTCCTACTTTTTAGTTTAACTCCTGACTCCCTGAATTCAGCTTGTAGGACCTTGTCCCGATTTCTAACCGATATCGTTGGTGCCTATGTGCACCACGACAGCTGGCTATTCACCCTTCCCCCCACACCCCCCCCCCCCCACCGCAGAATGTCCAGCAGCCGCTCCGAGACATCCTTGACCCTTGCACCAGGGAGGCAACATACCCTCCTGGAGTCTCGATTACGTCCGCAGAACCTCCTGTCTATTCCCCTTACGATCGAGTCCCCTATCACTATAGCCCTGCCATTCTTCTTCCTGCCCAGCTGCGCAGCAGAGCCAGCCACGGTGCCATGAACCTGGCTGCTGCTGCCTTCCCCTGGTGAGCCATCTCCCTCAACAGTATCCAAAGCGGTGTATCAGTTTTGCAGGGAGATGACCGCAGAGGACACCTGCACTGCCTTCCTCCTCTTGCTCTGTCTTTTGGTCACCCATTTTCTATCTCCCTCAGTAACTTTCACCTGCGGTGTGACCAACTCGCTAAACGTGCTGCCCACGGCGTCCTCAGCATCGCGGGCGCTCCGGAGTGAATCCATCCGCAGCTCCAGAGCCGTCAAGCGGTCTAACAGGAGCTGCAACTGGACACACTCCTTGCACGTGAAGGAGCCAGGGTCAGTGGGCGTGTCCCTGAGCTCCCACATCGCACACGAGGAGCATGACACGGGTCTGCGATCTCCTGCCATGCCTTAAACCTTGGGTTAACTTACACCACTCCAATTCCCAAAAAACGAAAGGAAGAAAAGAAATTGGACAATGAAAAGAAAAACTACTTACCAGTCACTCACCAGGGTGAAAAAGCACCTCCTCCCCACCCAGCTTCCAATCCCCACCTAGCTTCAAATTCCCAAACTCACTCTTTGTTGTGCCGCACTGTGGCTGTGTCTTCCCCGGCTCACTGGGAGAAACAGGGAATCCCGCCCTTAGTCTCGGAAACGGAGAATCCCGCCCTTAGTCTCGGAAACGGAGAATCTCGCCCAGCGTGAGCCTCTGCTGTGAGTCTGACGGTGCGAATTCCCCTGGCGTGAGCCTCGGCCAGTTCAGTGGAATGCCTTGCTCCATTTTACATGCGAACAAAATGTCCCTGTCTAAATGCAGCGAGACCCGGACAATATCCAGGCTCGGGGCTGACAAGTGGCAAGTTCCATTCGTGCCGCACAAGTGCCCGGCAACGACCGTCTCCGACAAGAGAGGATCTAACCCCCGGCCCTTGACGTTCGACGGCATTACCATCGCTGAATCCCCCACAATCCACATCCTGGGGGTTACCATTGATCAGAAACTGAACTGGACCCAGCCCCATTAATACTGTGGCTACCAGGGCAGGTCAGAGGCTGGGAATCCTGCGGAGAGTAACTCACCTCCTGACCCCCACCCAAAGCCTGTCCACCATAGACAAGGCACAAGTCAGGAGTGTGAGGGAAACTCTCCACTTGCCTGGATGAGCGCAGCTCCGACAACACTCGAGAAGCTCGACACCATCCAGGACAAAGCGGCCCCGCTTGATTGCTCCCCTTCCACAAACATTCACTCCCCTCCCCACCCCCCGCCCCGACACACACTGTCAGCCGTGTGTCCCATCTACAAGATGCACTGCAGCCACTCACCGAGGTTCCCCAGGCAGCACCTTCCAAACCCACAAAAGCCTCCATCTAGAAGGACAAGAGCAGCAGATACCCGGGAACCCCACCGCCCGGAGGCTCCCCTCCGAGTCACTCACCGCCCCCGACTGGGAAATATATCGGCCGTTCCTTCACTGTCGCCGGGGCAACATCCTGGAACCCCCTCCCTAACAGCACAGTGGGTGTACCTACACCTCAGGGACAGCAGCGGTTCAAGAAGGCAGCTCCCCCCCCACCTTCTGAAAGGCAACTAGGAATCGGCAATAAATGCTGGCCTGACCAGTGACATCCACAACCCGCGATGGAATGAAACCTCCAATCTATCCTCTCTCTCTCAGTTTCCTTTTCCCCCTCTCTGATCTCTTTCCCCCTCTGTTATTTCAAACCTTTCTCTTCCCACTCTCTCACATCTCCCTTTCTCAGCCAATTCCTCTTTCTTTCCCTCTCCCTCTCCTGCGTGTCTCCCCCTCTGTCCGTCCTCCCTCCCTCGCTCACTTTCTACTTCCTCTCGCCACGCATTCTGAGCAGTCTCCCTGACCTTCCCCAATGCCAGGCGAGGGGGCGTGGAGGGGTGGGGGAGGGTGGGGTTAATTCAGGGTGATAGAGCGACCCACGTACCTGATTCTCCAGGAGGCCCGTCAAGAGGGGGACGTGAGACAGAGGAGAGGGGGCGAGGCAGTTGCCATCGAGGCAGCCTGTCCCCCTGTGGGAGAGGGGATTAACCCTCTCCCCCACCCTCTCCCCATTCACACACCCACACACCAGCCTGTCCCCCTGTGGGAGAGGGCATTAACCCTCTCCCCCACCCTCTCCCCATTCACACACCCACACACCAGCCTGTCCCCCTGTGGGAGAGGGGATTAACCCTCTCCCCCACCCTCTCCTCATTCACACACCCACACACCAGCCTGTCCCCCTGTGGGAGAGGGCATTAACCCTCTCCCCCACCCTCTCCCCATTCACACATCCACACACCAGCCTGTCCCCCTGTGGGAGAGGGGATTAACCCTCTCCCCCACCCTCTCCCCATTCACACACCCACACACCAGCCTGTCCCCCTGTGGGAGAGGGGATTAACCCTCTCCCCCACCCTCTCCCCATTCACACACCCACACACCAGCCTGTCCCCCTGTGGGAGAGGGCATTAACCCTCTCCCCCACCCTCTCCCCATTCACACACCCACACACCAGCCTGTCCCCCTGTGGGAGAGGGGACTAACCCTTTTGTAATGTTCTTGTAAGAGAGAGAGAATTACTGAGACTGCATACTTAAGAACATCTAGCTCAAAACTTGTTAATTTTATTATCGTGTAATAAACTGTGGGTGGAAACTAATGCGAATAAACACAGCTGTCGACAATGAATTCTCCTCCAGACTCGTCCCGGGTTATAATGTCACGTGCTATTCCTGGTCAGAGCCCATACATATTTACACATACACTTGTTAATGCATATCAATACACTGGGTATACAGTGGGGGACACACTGTCAGGGTAATGTAGAGGGAGCTCTACACTGTATCTAACCCGTGCTGTACCTGTCCTGGGAGAGCGAGATGCTGACACTGGGTATAAAGTGGGGGACACACTGTCAGGGTAATGTAGAGGGAGCTCTACACTGTATCTAACCCGTGCTGTACCAGTCCTGGGAGAGCTCGATGCTGACACTGGGTATAAAGTGGGGGACACACTGTCAGGGTAATGTAGAGGGAGCTCTACACTGTATCTAACCCGTGCTGTACCTGTCCTGGGAGAGCTCGATGCTGACACTGGGTATAAAGTGGGGGACACGCTGTCAGGGTAATGTAGAGGGAGCTCTACACTGTATCTAACCCGTGCTGTACCTGTCCTGGGAGAGCTCGATGCTGACACTGGGTATAAAGTGGGGGACACACTGTCAGGGTAATGTAGAGGGAGCTCTACACTGTATCTAACCCGTGCTGTACCTGTCCTGGGAGAGCCCGATGCTGACACTGGGTATAAAGTGGGGGGGGACACTGTCAGGGTAATGTAGAGGGAGCTCTACACTGTATCTAACCCGTGCTGTACATGTCCTGGGAGAGCTCGATGCTGACACTGGGTATAAAGTGGGGGGGACACTGTCAGGGTAATGTAGAGGGAGCTCTACACTGTGTCTAACCCGTGCTGTACCTGTCCTGGGAGAGCTCGATGCTGACACTGGGTATAAAGTGGGGGGGACACTGTCAGGGTAATGTAGAGGGAGCTCTACACTGTATCTAACCCGTGCTGTACCTGTCCTGGGAGAGCTCGATGCTGACACTGGGTATAAAGTGGGGGACACACTGTCAGGGTAATGTAGTGGGAGCTCTACACTGTATCTAACCCGTGCTGTACCTGTCCCGGGAGAGCTCGATGCTGACACTGGGTATAAAGTGGGGGACACACTGTCAGGGTAATGTAGAGGGAGCTCTACACTGTATCTAACCCATGCTGTACCTGTCCTGGGAGAGCTCGATGCTGACACTGGGTATAAAGTGGGGGGGACACTGTCAGGGTAATGCAGAGGGAGCTCTACACTGTATCTAACCCGTGCTGTACCTGTCCTGGGAGAGCTCGATGCTGACACTGGGTATAAAGTGGGGGGGACACTGTCAGGATAATGTAGAGGAAGCTCTACACCGTATCTAACCCGTGCTGTACCTGTCCTGGGAGAGCTCGATGCTGACACTGGGTATAAAGTGGGGGACACACTGTCAGGGTAATGTAGAGGGAGCTCTACACTGTATCTAACCCGTGCTGTACCTGTCCTGGGAGAGCTCGATGCTGACACTGGGTATAAAGTGGGGGACACACTGTCAGGGTAATGTAGAGGGAGCTCTACGCTGTATCAAACCCGTGCTGTAACTGTCCTGGGAGCGCTCGATGCTGACACTGGGTATAAAGTGGGGGACACACTGTCAGGGTAATGTAGAGGGAGCTCTACACTGTATCTAACCCGTGCTGTACCTGTCCTGGGAGAGTTCGATGCTGACACTGGATATAAAGTGGGGGGGACACTGTCAGGATAATGTAGAGGGAGCTCTACACTGTATCTAACCCGTGCTGTACCTGTCCTGGGAGAGCTCGATGCTGACACTGGGTATAAAGTGGGGGACACACTGTCAGGGTAATGTAGAGGGAGCTCTACACTGTATCTAACCCGTGCTGTACCTGTCCTGGGAGAGCTCGATGCTGACACTGGGTATAAAGTGGGGGACACACTGTCAGGGTAATGTAGGCGGATCTCTACACTGTATCTAACCCGTGCTGTACCTGTCCTGCGAGAGCTCGATGCTGACACTGGGTATAAATTGGGGGACACACTGTCAGGGTAATGTAGAGGAAGCTCTACACTGTATCTAACCCGTGCTGTACCTGTCCTGGGAGAGCTCGATGCTGACAGTGGGTATAAAGTGGGGGGGACACCGTTAGGGTAATGTAGAGGGAGCTCTACACTGTATCTAACCCGTGCTGTACCTGTCCTGGTAGAGCTCGATGCTGACACTGGGTATAAAGTGGGGGACACACTGTCAGGGTAATGTAGAGGGAGCTCTACACTGTATCTAACCCGTGCTGTACTTGTCCTGGGAGCGCTCGATGCTGACACTGGGTATAAAGTGGGGGACACACTGTCAGGGTAATGTAGAGGGAGCTCTACACTGTATCTAACCCGTGCTGTACCTGTCCTGGGGAGCTCGATGCTGACACTGGGTATAAAGTGGGGGGGGTCACTGTCAGGGTAATGTAGAGGGAGCTCTACACTGTATCTAACCCGTGCTGTACCTGTCCTGGGAGAGCTTGATGCTGACACTGGGTATAAAGTGGGGGACACACTGTCAGGGTAATGTTGAGGGAGCTCTACACTGTATCTAACCCGTGCTGTACTTGTCCTGGGAGCGCTCGATGCTGACACTGGGTATAAAGTGGGGGACACATTGTCAGGGTAATGTAGAGGAAGCTCTACACTGTATCTAACCCGTACTGTACCTGTCCTGGGAGAGCTCGATGCTGACACTGGGTATAAAGTGGGGGACACACTGTCAGGGTAATGTAGAGGGAGCTCTACACTTTATCTAACCCGTGCTGTACCTGTCCTGGTAGAGCTCGATGCTGACACTGGGTATAAAGTGGGGGACACACTGTCAGGGTAATGTAGAGGGAGCTCTACACTGTATCTAACCTGTGCTGTACCTGTCTTGGGAGAGCTCGATGCTGACACTGGGTATAAAGTGGGGGACACACTGTCAGGGTAATGTAGAGGGAGCTCTACACCGTAACTAACCCATGCTGTACCTGTCCTGGGAGAGCTCGATGCTGACACTGGGTATAAACTGGGGGACACACTGTCAGGGTAATGTAGAGGGAGCTCTATACTGTATCTAACCCGTGCTGTACCTGTCCTGGGAGAGCTCGATGCTGACACTGGGTATAAAGTGGGGGACACGCTGTCAGGGTAATGTAGAGGGAGCTCTACACTGTGTCTAACCCGTGCTGTACCTGTCCTGGGAGAGCTCGATGCTGACACTGGGTATAAAGTGGGGGGGACACTGTCAGGGTAATGTGGAGGGAGTTCTGCACTGTATCTAACCCGTGCTGTACCTGTCCTGGGAGAGCTCGATGCTGACACTGGGTATAAGGTGGGGGGGACACTGTCAGGGTAATGTAGAGGGAGCTCTACACTGTATCTAACCCGTGCTGTACATGTCCTGGGAGAGCTCGATGCTGACACTGGGTATAAAGTGGGGGGGACACAGTCAGGGTAATGTAGAGGGAGCTCTACACTGTGTCTAACCCGTGCTGTACCTGTCCTGGGAGAGCTCGATGCTGACACTGGGTATAAAGTGGGGGACACACTGTCAGGGTAATGTACAGGGAGCTCTACACTGTATCTAACCCGTGCTGTACCTGTCCTGGGTGCTCGATGCTGACACTGGGTATAAAGTGGGGGACACACTGTCAGGGTAATGTAGTGGGAGCTCTACACTGTATCTAACCCGTGCTGTACCTGTCCTGGGAGAGCTCGTTGCTGACACTGGGTATAAAGTGGGGGACAAACTGTCAGGGTAATGTAGAGGGAGCTCTACACTGTATCTAACCCGTGCTGTACCTGTCCTGGGAGAGCTCGATGCTGACACTGGGTATAAAGTGGGGGGGGTCACTGTCAGGGTAATGTAGAGGGAGCTCTACACTGTATCCAACCCGTGCTGTACCTGTCCTGGGAGAGCTCGATGCTGACACTGGGTATAAAGTGGGGGGGACACTGTCAGGATAATGTAGAGGAAGCTCTACACCGTATCTAACCCGTGCTGTACCTGTCCTGGGAGAGCTCGATGCTGACACTGGGTATAAAGTGGGGGACACGCTGTCAGCGTAATGTAGAGGGAGCTCTACACTGTGTCTAACCCGTGCTGTACCTGTCCTGGGAGAGCTCGATGCTGACACTGGGTATAAAGTGGGGGGGACACTGTCAGGGTAATGTGGAGGGAGTTCAGCACTGTATCTAACCCGTGCTGTACCTGTCCTGGGAGAGCTCGATGCTGACACTGGGTATAAAGTGGGGGGGACACTGTCAGCGTAATGTAGAGGGAGCTCTACACTGTATCTAACCCGTGCTGTACATGTCCTGGGAGAGCTCGATGCTGACACTGGGTATAAAGTGGGCGGACACAGTCAGGGTAATGTAGAGGGAGCTCTACACTGTGTCTAACCCGTGCTGTACCTGTCCTGGGAGAGCTCGATGCTGACACTGGGTATAAAGTGGGGGACACACTGTCAGGGTAATGTACAGGGAGCTCTACACTGTATCTAACCCGTGCTGTACCTGTCCTGGGTGCTCGATGCTGACACTGGGTATAAAGTGGGGGACACACTGTCAGGGTAATGTAGTGGGAGCTCTACACTGTATCTAACCCGTGCTGTACCTGTCCTGGGAGAGCTCGTTGCTGACACTGGGTATAAAGTGGGGGACAAACTGTCAGGGTAATGTAGAGGGAGCTCTACACTGTATCTAACCCGTGCTGTACCTGTCCTGGGAGAGCTCGATGCTGACACTGGGTATAAAGTGGGGGGGGTCACTGTCAGGGTAATGTAGAGGGAGCTCTACACTGTATCCAACCCGTGCTGTACCTGTCCTGGGAGAGCTCGATGCTGACACTGGGTATAAAGTGGGGGGGACACTGTCAGGATAATGTAGAGGAAGCTCTACACCGTATCTAACCCGTGCTGTACCTGTCCTGGGAGAGCTCGATGCTGACACTGGGTATAAAGTGGGGGACACACTGTCAGGGTAATGTAGATGGAGCTCTACACTGTATCTAACCCGTGCTCTACCTGTCCTGGGAGAGCTCGATGCTGACACTGGGTATAAAGTGGGGGACACACTGTCAGGGTAATGTAGAGGGAGCTCTACGCTGTATCAAACCCGTGCTGTAACTGTCCTGGGAGCGCTCGATGCTGACACTGGGTATAAATTGGGGGACACACTGTCAGGGTAATGTAGAGGGAGCTCTACACTGTATCTAACCCGTGCTGTACCTGTCCTGGGAGAGCTCGATGCTGACACTGGGTATAAAGTGGGGCGGGGACACTGTCAGGGTAATGAAGATGGAGCTCTCCACTGTATCTAACCCGTGCTGTACCTGTCCTGGGAGAGCTCGATGCTGACACTGGGTATAAAGTGGGGGACACACTGTCAGGGTAATGTAGAGGGAGCTCACCACTGTATCTAACCCATGCTGTACCTGTCCTGGGAGAGCTCGATGCTGACACGGGTATAAAGTGGGGGGGACACTGTCAGGGTAATGTAGAGGGAGCTCTACACTGTATCTAACCCGTGCTGTATCTGTCCTGGGAGAGCTCGATGCTGACACTGGGTATAAAGTGGGAGACACATTGTCAGGGTAATGTAGAGGGAGCTCTACACTGTATCTAACCCGTGCTGTACCTGTCCTGGGAGAGCTCGATGCTGACACTGGGTATAAAGTGGGAGACACATTGTCAGGGTAATGTAGAGGGAGCTCTACACTGTATCTAACCCGTGCTGTACCTGTTCTGGGAGAGCTCGATGCTGACACTCGGTATAAAGTGGGAGACACATTGTCAGGGTAATGTAGAGGGAGCTCTACACTGTATCTAACCCGTGCTGTACCTGTCCTGGGAGAGCTCGATGCTGACACTGGGTATAAAGTGGGGGACACACTGTCAGTTTAATGTATAGGGAGCTCTACACTGTATCTAACCCGTGCTGTACCTGTCCTGGGTGAGCTCGATGCTGACACTGGGTATAAAGTGGGGGACACACTGTCAGGGTAATGTAGAGGGAGCTCTACACTGTATCTAACCCGTGCTGTACCTGTCCTGGGATAGCTCGATGCTGACACTGGGTATAAAGTGGGGGACACACTGTCAGTTTAATGTAGAGGGAGCTCTACACTGTATCTAACCCGTGCTGTACCTGTCCTGGGAGAGCTCGATGCTGACACTGGGTATAAAGTGGGGGACACGCTGTCAGGGTAATGTAGAGGGAGCTCTACACTGTGTCTAACCCGTGCTGTACCTGTCCTGGGAGAGCTCGATGCTGACACTGGGTATAAAGTGGGGGGGACACTGTCAGGGTAATGTGGAGGGAGTTCTGCACTGTATCTAACCCGTGCTGTACCTGTCCTGGGAGAGCTCGATGCTGACACTGGGTATAAAGTGGGGGGGACACTGTCAGGGTAATGTAGAGGGAGCTCTACACTGTATCTAACCCGTGCTGTACATGTCCTGGGAGAGCTCGATGCTGACACTGGGTATAAAGTGGGGGGGACACTGTCAGGGTAATGTAGAGGGAGCTCTACACTGTGTCTAACCCGTGCTGTACCTGTCCTGGGAGAGCTCGATGCTGACACTGGGTATAAAGTGGGGGACACACTGTCAGGGTAATGTACAGGGAGCTCTACACTGTATCTAACCCGTGCTGTACCTGTCCTGGGTGCTCGATGCTGACACTGGGTATAAAGTGGGGGACACACTGTCAGGGTAATGTAGTGGGAGCTCTACACTGTAACTAACCCGTGCTGTACCTGTCCTGGGAGAGCTCGTTGCTGACACTGGGTATAAAGTGGGGGACAAACTGTCAGGGTAATGTAGAGGGAGCTCTACACTGTATCTAACCCGTGCTGTACCTGTCCTGGGAGAGCTCGATGCTGACACTGGGTATAAAGTGGGGGGGGTCACTGTCAGGGTAATGTAGAGGGAGCTCTACACTGTATCCAACCCGTGCTGTACATGTCCTGGGAGAGCTCGATGCTGACACTGGGTATAAAGTGGGGGGGACACTGTCAGGATAATGTAGAGGAAGCTCTACACCGTATCTAACCCGTGCTGTACCTGTCCTGGGAGAGCTCGATGCTGACACTGGGTATAAAGTGGGGGACACACTGTCAGGGTAATGTAGAGGGAGCTCTACACTGTATCTAACCCGTGCTGTACCTGTCCTGGGAGAGCTCGATGCTGACACTGGGTATAAAGTGGGGGACACACTGTCAGGGTAATGTAGAGGGAGCTCTACGCTGTATCAAACCCGTGCTGTAACTGTCCTGGGAGCGCTCGATGCTGACACTGGGTATAAAGTGGGGGACACACTGTCAGGGTAATGTAGAGGGAGCTCTACACTGTATCTAACCCGTGCTGTACCTGTCCTGGGAGAGCTCGATGCTGACACTGGGTATAAAGTGGGGGGGGGGCACTGTAAGGGTAATGTAGAGGGAGCTCTCCACTGTATCTAACCCATGCTGTACCTGTCCTGGGAGAGCTCGATGCTGACACGGGTATAAAGTGGGGGGGACACTGTCAGGGTAATGTAGAGGGAGCTCTACACTGTATCTAACCCGTGCTGTATCTGTCCTGGGAGAGCTCGATGCTGACACTGGGTATAAAGTGGGAGACACATTGTCAGGGTAATGTAGAGGGAGCTCTACACTGTATCTAACCCGTGCTGTACCTGTCCTGGGAGAGCTCGATGCTGACACTGGGTATAAAGTGGGAGACAGATTGTCAGGGTATTGTAGAGGGAGCTCTACACTGTATCTAACCCGTGCTGTACCTGTTCTGGGAGAGCTCGATGCTGACACTCGGTATAAAGTGGGAGACACATTGTCAGGGTAATGTAGAGGGAGCTCTACACTGTATCTAACCCGTGCTGTACCTGTCCTGGGAGAGCTCGATGCTGACACTGGGTATAAAGTGGGGGACACACTGTCAGTTTAATGTAGAGGGAGCTCTACACTGTATCTAACCCGTGCTGTACCTGTCCTGGGTGAGCTCGATGCTGACACTGGGTATAAAGTGGGGGACACACTGTCAGGGTAATGTAGAGGGAGCTCTACACTGTATCTAACCCGTGCTGTACCTGTCCTGGGAGAGCTCTATGCTGACACTAGGTATAAAGTGGGGGACACACTGTCAGGGTAATTTAGAGGGAGCTTTACACTGTATCTAACCCGTGCTGTACCTGTCCTGGGAGCGCTCGATGCTGACACTGGGTATAAAGTGGGGGGGACACTGTCAGGGTAATGTAGAGGGAGCTCTACACTGTATCTAACCCGTGCTGTACCTGTCCTGGGAGAGCAAGATGCTGACACTGGGTATAAAGTGGCGGGGACACTGTCAGGGTAATGTAGAGGGAGCTCTACACTGTATCTAACCCCTGTTGTACCTGTCCTGGGAGAGCTGGTTGCTGACACTGGGTATAAAGTGTGGAACACACTGTCAGGGTAATGTAGAGGGAGCTCTACACTGTATCTAAACCGTGCTGTACCTGTCCTGGGAGCGCTCGTTGCTGACACTGGGTATAAAGTGGGGGACACACTGTCAGGGCAATGTACAGTGAGCTCTACACTGTATCTAACCCGTGCTGTACCTGTCCTGGGAGAGCTCGATGCTGACACTGGGTATAAAATGGGGGACACGCTGTCAGGGTAATGTAGAGGGAGCTCTACACTGTGTCTAACCCGTGCTGTACCTGTCCTGGGAGAGCTCGATGCTGACACTGGGTATAAAGTGGGGGGGACACTGTCAGTGTAATGTGGAGGGAGTTCTGCACTGTATCTAACCCGTGCTGTACCTGTCCTGGGAGAGCTCGATGCTGACACTGGGTATAAAGTGGGGGGGACACTGTCAGGGTAATGTAGAGGGAGCTCTACACTGTATCTAACCCGTGCTGTACATGTCCTGGGAGAGCTCGATGCTGACACTGGGTATAAAGTGGGGGGGACACTGTCAGGGTAATGTAGAGGGAGCTCTACACTGTGTCTAACCCGTGCTGTACCTGTCCTGGGAGAGCTCGATGCTGACACTGGGTATAAAGTGGGGGACACACTGTCAGGGTAATGTCCAGGGAGCTCTGCACTGTATCTAACCCGTGCTGTACCTGTCCTGGGTGCTCGATGCTGACACTGGGTATAAAGTGGGGGACACACTGTCAGGGTAATGTAGTGGGAGCTCTACACAGTATCTAACCCGTGCTGTACCTGTCCTGGGAGAGCTCGTTGCTGACACTGGGTATAAAGTGGGGGGCAAACTGTCAGGGTAATGTAGAGGGAGCTCTACACTGTATCTAACCCGTGCTGTACCTGTCCTGGGAGAGCTCGATGCTGACACTGGGTATAAAGTGGGGGGGGTCACTGTCAGGGTAATGTAGAGGGAGCTCTACACTGTATCCAACCCGTGCTGTACCTGTCCTGGGAGAGCTCGATGCTGACACTGGGTATAAAGTGGGGGGGACACTGTCAGGATAATGTAGAGGAAGCTCTACACCGTATCTAACCCGTGCTGTACCTGTCCTGGGAGAGCTCGATGCTGACACTGGGTATAAAGTGGGGGACACACTGTCAGGGTAATGTAGAGGGAGCTCTACACTGTATCTAACCCGTGCTGTACCTGTCCTGGGAGAGCTCGATGCTGACACTGGGTATAAAGTGGGGGACACACTGTCAGGGTAATGTAGAGGGAGCTCTACGCTGTATCAAACCCGTGCTGTAACTGTCCTGGGAGCGCTCGATGCTGACACTGGGTATAAAGTGGGGGACACACTGTCAGGGTAATGTAGAGGGAGCTCTACACTGTATCTAACCCGTGCTGTACCTGTCCTGGGAGAGCTCGATGCTGACACTGGGTATAAAGTGGGGGGGGGGCACTGTCAGGGTAATGAAGATGGAGCTCTCCACTGTATCTAACCCGTGCTGTACCTGTCCTGGGAGAGCTCGATGCTGACACTGGGTCTAAAGTGGGGGACACACTGTCAGGGTAATGTAGAGGGAGCTCTCCACTGTATCTAACCCATGCTGTACCTGTCCTGGGAGAGCTCGATGCTGACACGGGTATAAAGTGGGGGGGACACTGTCAGGGTAATGTAGAGGGAGCTCTACACTGTATCTAACCCGTGCTGTATCTGTCCTGGGAGAGCTCGATGCTGACACTGGGTATAAAGTGGGAGACACATTGTCAGGGTAATGTAGAGGGAGCTCTACACTGTTTCTAACCCGTGCTGTACCTGTCCTGGGAGAGCTCGATGCTGACACTGGGTATAAAGTGGGAGACAGATTGTCAGGGTATTGTAGAGGGAGCTCTACACTGTATCTAACCCGTGCTGTACCTGTTCTGGGAGAGCTCGATGCTGACACTCGGTATAAAGTGGGAGACACATTGTCAGGGTAATGTAGAGGGAGCTCTACACTGTATCTAACCCGTGCTGTACCTGTCCTGGGAGAGCTCGATGCTGACACTGGGTATAAAGTGGGGGACACACTGTCAGTTTAATGTAGAGGGAGCTCTACACTGTATCTAACCCGTGCTGTACCTGTCCTGGGTGAGCTCGATGCTGACACTGGGTATAAAGTGGGGGACACACTGTCAGGGTAATGTAGAGGGAGCTCTACACTGTATCTAACCCGTGCTGTACCTGTCCTGGGAGAGCTCTATGCTGACACTAGGTATAAAGTGGGGGACACACTGTCAGGGTAATTTAGAGGGAGCTTTACACTGTATCTAACCCGTGCTGTACCTGTCCTGGGAGCGCTCGATGCTGACACTGGGTATAAAGTGGGGGGGACACTGTCAGGGTAATGTAGAGGGAGCTCTACACTGTATCTAACCCGTGCTGTACCTGTCCTGGGAGAGCAAGATGCTGACACTGGGTATAAAGTGGCGGGGACACTGTCAGGATAATGTAGAGGGAGCTCTACACTGTATCTAACCCGTGCTGTACCTGTCCTGCGAGAGCTCGATGCTGACACTGGGTATAAAGTGGGGGACACACACACTGTCAGGGTAATGTAGAGGGAGCTCTACACTGTATCTAACCCCTGTTGTACCTGTCCTGGGAGAGCTGGATGCTGACACTGGGTATAAAGTGTGGAACACACTGTCAGGGTAATGTAGAGGGAGCTCTACACTGTATCTAAACCGTGCTGTACCTGTCCTGGGAGCGCTCGTTGCTGACACTGGGTATAAAGTGGGGGACACACTGTCAGGGCAATGTACAGTGAGCTCTACACTGTATCTAACCCGTGCTGTACCTGTCCTGGGAGAGCTCGATGCTGACATTGGGTATAAAGTGGGAGGGACACTGTCAGGGTAATCTAGAGGGAGCTCTACACTGTATCTAACCCGTACTGTACCTGTCCTGGGAGAGCTCGATGCTGACACTGGGTCTAAAGTGGGGGGTATACACACTGTCAGGGTAATGTAGAGGGAGCTCTACACTGTATCTAACCCGTGCAGTATCTGTCCTGGTAGAGCTCGATGCTGACACTGGGTCTAAAGTGGGGGACACACTGTCAGGGTAATGTAGAGGGAGCTCCACACTGTATCTAACCCGTGCTGTACCTGTCCTGGGAGAGCTCGATGCTGACACTGGGTATAAAGTGGGATACACACTGTCAGGGTAATGTAGAGGGAGCTCTACACTGTATCTAACCCGTGCTGTACCTGTCCTGGGAGAGCTCGATGCTGACACTGGGTATAAAGTGGGGGACACACCGTCAGGGTATTGTAGAGGGAGCTCTACACTGTATCTAACCCATGCTGTACCTGTCCTGGGAGAGCTCGATGCTGACACTGGGTATAAAGTGGGCGACACACTGTCAGGGTAATGTAGAGGGAGCTCTACACTGTATCTAACCCGTGCTGTACCTGTCCTGGGAGAGCTCGATGCTGACACTGGGTATAAAGTGGGAGACACACACTGTTTGGGTAATGTAGAGGTAGCTCTACACTGCATCTAACCCGTGCTGTACCTGTCCTGGGAGAGCTCGATGCTGACACTGGGTATAAAGTGGGGGGGGTCACTGTCAGGGTAATGTAGAGGGAGCTCTACACTGTATCTAACCCATGCTGTACCTGTCCTGGGAGAGCTCGATGCTGACACTGGGTATAAAGTGGGGGACACACTGTCAGGGTAATGTAGAGGGAGCTCAACACTGTATCTAACCCGTGCTGTACCTGTCCTGGGATAGCTCGATGCTGACACTGGGTATAAAGTGGGGGACACACTGTCAGGGTAATGTAGAGGGAGCTCTACACTGTATCTAACCCGTGCTGTACCTGTCCTGGGAGCACTCGGTGCTGACACTGGGTATAAAGTGGGGAGGTCACTGTAAGGGTAATGTAGAGGGAGCTCTACACTGTATCTAACCCGTGCTGTACCTGTCCTGGGAGAGCTCGATGCTGACTCTGGGTATAAAGTGGGGGGGGGGATTGTCAGGGTAATGTAGAGGGAGCTCTACACTGTATCTAACCCGTGCTGTACCTGTCCTGGTAGAGCTCGATGCTGACACTGGGTATAAAGTGGGGGACACACTGTCAGGGTAATGTAGAGGGAGCTCTACACTGTATCTAACCCGTACTGTACCTGTCCTGGGAGAGCTCGATGCTGACACTGGGTATAAAGTGGGGGACACACTGTCAGGGTAATGTAGAGGGAGCTCTACACTGTATCTAACCCGTGCTGTACCTGTCCTGGTAGAGCTCGATGCTGACACTGGGTATAAAGTGGGGGACACACTGTCAGGGTAATGTAGAGGGAGCTCTACATTGTATCTAACACGTGCTGTACCTGTCCTGGGAGAGCTCGATGCTGACACTGGGTATAAAGTGTGGGGGACACTGTCAGGGTAATGTAGAGGGAGCTCTGCACTGTATCTAACCCGTGCTGTACCTGTCCTGGGAGAGCTCGATGCTGACACTGGGTATAAAGTGGGGGACACACTGTCAGGGTAATGTAGAGGGAGCTCTACACTGTATCTAACCCGTGCTGTACCTGTCCTGGGAGAGCTCGATGCTGACACTGGGTATAAAGTGGGGGACACACTGTCAGGGTAATGTAGGGGGAGCTCTACACTGTATCTAACCCGTGCTGTACCTGTCCTGGGAGAGCTCGATGCTGACACTGGGTATAAAGTGGGAGACACACACTGTCAGGGTAATGTAGAGGGAGCTCTAAACTGCATCTAACCCGTGCTGTACCTGTCCTGGGAGAGCTCGATGCTGACACTGGGTATAAAGTGGGGGGGGTCACTGTCAGGGTAATGTAGAGGGAGCTCTACACTGTATCTAACCCATGCTGTACCTGTCCTGGGAGAGCTCGATGCTGACACTGGGTATAAAGTGGGGGACACACTGTCAGGGTAATGTAGAGGTAGCTCTACACTGTATCTAACCCGTGCTGTACCTGTCCTGGGATAGCTCGATGCTGACACTGGGTATAAAGTGGGGGACACACTGTCAGGGTAATGTAGAGGGAGCTCTACACTGTATCTAACCCGTGCTGTACCTGTCCTGGGAGCACTCGGTGCTGACACTGGGTATAAAGAGGGGAGGTCACTGTCAGGGTAATGTAGAGGGAGCTCTACACTGTATCTAACCCGTGCTGTACCTGTCCTGGGAGAGCTCGATGCTGACTCTGGGTATAAAGTGGGGGGGGGGATTGTCAGGGTAATGTAGAGGGAGCTCTACACTGTATCTAACCCGTGCTGTACCTGTCCTGGTAGAGCTCGATGCTGACACTGGGTATAAAGTGGGGGACACACAGTCAGGGTAATGTAGAGGGAGCTCTACACTGTATCTAACCCGTGCTGTACTTGTCCTGGGAGCGCTCGATGCTGACACTGGGTATAAAGTGGGGGACACACTGTCAGGGTAATGTAGAGGGAGCTCTACACTGTATCTAACCCGTGCTGTACCTGTCCTGGGGGAGCTCGATGCTGACACTGGATATAAAGTGGGGGGGGTCACTGTCAGGGTAATGTAGAGGGAGCTCTACACTGTATCTAACCCGTGCTGTACCTGTCCTGGGAGAGCTCGATGCTGACACTGGGTATAAAGTGGGAGACACACACTGTTTGGGTAATGTAGAGGGAGCTCTACACTGTATCTAACCCCTGTTGTACCTGTCCTGGGAGAGCTGGATGCTGACACTGGGTATAAAGTGTGGAACACACTGTCAGGGTAATGTAGAGGGAGCTCTACACTGTGTCTAAACCGTGCTGTACCTGTCCTGGGAGCGCTCGTTGCTGACACTGGGTATAAAGTGGGGGACACACTGTCAGGGCAATGTACAGTGAGCTCTACACTGTATCTAACCCGTGCTGTACCTGTCCTGGGAGAGCTCGATGCTGACATTGGGTATAAAGTGGGAGGGACACTGTCAGGGTAATCTAGAGGGAGCTCTACACTGTATCTAACCCGTACTGTACCTGTCCTGGGAGAGCTCGATGCTGACACTGGGCATAAAGTGGGACGGACACTGTCAGGGTAATGTAGAGGGAGCTCTACACTGTATCTAACCCGTGCTGTACCTGTCCTGGGAGAGCTCGATGCTGACACTGGGTATAAAGTGGGGGACACACAGTCAGGGTAATGTAGAGGGAGCTCTACACTGTATGTAACCCGTGCTGTACCTGTCCTGGGAGAGCTCGATGCTGACTCTGGGTATAAAGTGGGGGACACACTGTCAGGGTAATGGAGAGGGAGCTCTACACTGTATCTAACCCGTGCTGTACCTGTCCTGGGAGAGCTCGATGCTGACACTGGGTATAAAGTGGGGGACACACTGTCAGGGCAATGTACAGTGAGCTCTACACTGTATCTAACCCGTGCTGTACCTGTCCTGGGAGAGCTCGATGCTGACATTGGGTATAAAGTGGGAGGGACACTGTCAGGGTAATGTAGAGGGAGCTCTACACTGTATCTAACCCGTGCTGTACCTGTCCTGGGAGAGCTCGATGCTGACATTGGGTATAAAGTGGGAGGGACACTGTCAGGCTAATCTAGAGGGAGCTCTACACTGTATCTAACCCGTACTGTACCTGTCCTGGGAGAGCTCGATGCTAACACTGGGTCTAAAGTGGGGGACACACTGTCAGGGTAATGTAGAGTGAGCTCCACACTGTATCTAACCCGTGCTGTACCTGTCCTGGGAGAGCTCGATGCTGACACTGGGTATAAAGTGGGATACACACTGTCAGGGTAATGTAGAGGGAGCTCTACACTGTATCTAACCCGTGCTGTACCTGTCCTGGGAGAGCTCGATGCTGACACTGGGTATAAAGTGTGGGGGTCACTGTCAGGTAATGTAGAGGGAGCTCTACACTGTATCTAACCCGTGCTGTACCTGTCCTGGGAGAGCTCGATGCTGACACTGGGCATAAAGTGGGACGGACACTGTCAGGGTAATGTAGAGGGAGCTCTACACTGTATCTAACCCGTGCTGTACCTGTCCTGGGAGAGCTCGATGCTGACACTGGGTATAAAGTGGGGGACACACTGTCAGGGTAATGGAGAGGGAGCTCTACACTGTATCTAACCCGTGCTGTACCTGTCCTGGGAGAGCTCGATGCTGACACTGGGTATAAAGTGGGGGACACACTGTCAGGGTAATGTAGAGGGAGCTCCACACTGTATCTAACCCGTGCTGTACCTGTCCTGGGAGAGCTCGATGCTGACACTGGGTATAAAGTGGGGGGGACACTGTCAGGGTAATGTAGAGGGAGCTCTACACTGTATCTAACCCGTGCTGTACCTGTCCTGGGAGAGCTCGATGCTGGCACTGGGTATAAAGTGGGGGGGACACTGTCAGGGTAATGTAGAGGGAGCTCTACACTGTATCTAACCCGTGCTGTACCTGTCCTGGGAGAGCTCGATGCTGACACTGGGTATAAAGTGGAGGGGACACTGTCAGGGTAATGTAGAGGGAGCTCTACACTGTATCTAACCCGTGCTGTACCTGTCCTGGGAGAGCTCGATGCTGACACTGGGCATAAAGTGGGACGGACACTGTCAGGGTAATGTAGAGGGAGCTCTACACTGTATCTAACCCGTGCTGTACCTGTCCTGGGAGAGCTCAATGCTGACACTGGGTATAAAGTGGGGGACACACTGTCAGGGTAATGTAGAGGGAGCTCTACACAGTATCTAACCCGTGCTGTACCTGTCCTGGGGGAGCTCGATGCTGACACTGGGTATAAAGTGGGGGACACACTGTCAGGGTAATGTAGAGGGAGCTCTACACTGTATCTAACCCGTGCTGTACCTGTCCTGGGAGAGCTCAATGCTGACACTGGGTATAAAGTGGGGGACACACTGTCAGGGTAATGTAGAGGGAGCTCTACACAGTATCTAACCCGTGCTGTACCTGTCCTGGGGGAGCTCGATGCTGACACTGGGTATAAAGTGGGGGGGGTCACTGTCAGGGTAATGTAGAGGGAGCTCTACACTGTATCTAACCCGTGCTGTACCTGTCCTGGGAGAGCTCGATGCTGACACTGGGTATAAAGTGGGGGACACACTGTCAGGGTAATGTAGAGGTAGCTCTACACTGTATCTAACCCGTGCTGTACCTGTCCTGGGATAGCTCGATGCTGACACTGGGTATAAAGTGGGGGACACACTGTCAGGGTAATGTAGAGGGAGCTCTACACTGTATCTAACCCGTGCTGTACCTGTCCTGGGAGCACTCGGTGCTGACACTGGGTATAAAGAGGGGAGGTCACTGTCAGGGTAATGTAGAGGGAGCTCTACACTGTATCTAACCCGTGCTGTACCTGTCCTGGGAGAGCTCGATGCTGACTCTGGGTATAAAGTGGGGGGGGGGATTGTCAGGGTAATGTAGAGGGAGCTCTACACTGTATCTAACCCGTGCTGTACCTGTCCTGGTAGAGCTCGATGCTGACACTGGGTATAAAGTGGGGGACACACAGTCAGGGTAATGTAGAGGGAGCTCTACACTGTATCTAACCCGTGCTGTACTTGTCCTGGGAGCGCTCGATGCTGACACTGGGTATAAAGTGGGGGACACACTGTCAGGGTAATGTAGAGGGAGCTCTACACTGTATCTAACCCGTGCTGTACCTGTCCTGGGGGAGCTCGATGCTGACACTGGATATAAAGTGGGGGGGGTCACTGTCAGGGTAATGTAGAGGGAGCTCTACACTGTATCTAACCCGTGCTGTACCTGTCCTGGGAGAGCTCGATGCTGACACTGGGTATAAAGTGGGAGACACACACTGTTTGGGTAATGTAGAGGGAGCTCTACACTGTATCTAACCCCTGTTGTACCTGTCCTGGGAGAGCTGGATGCTGACACTGGGTATAAAGTGTGGAACACACTGTCAGGGTAATGTAGAGGGAGCTCTACACTGTGTCTAAACCGTGCTGTACCTGTCCTGGGAGCGCTCGTTGCTGACACTGGGTATAAAGTGGGGGACACACTGTCAGGGCAATGTACAGTGAGCTCTACACTGTATCTAACCCGTGCTGTACCTGTCCTGGGAGAGCTCGATGCTGACATTGGGTATAAAGTGGGAGGGACACTGTCAGGGTAATCTAGAGGGAGCTCTACACTGTATCTAACCCGTACTGTACCTGTCCTGGGAGAGCTCGATGCTGACACTGGGCATAAAGTGGGACGGACACTGTCAGGGTAATGTAGAGGGAGCTCTACACTGTATCTAACCCGTGCTGTACCTGTCCTGGGAGAGCTCGATGCTGACACTGGGTATAAAGTGGGGGACACACAGTCAGGGTAATGTAGAGGGAGCTCTACACTGTATGTAACCCGTGCTGTACCTGTCCTGGGAGAGCTCGATGCTGACTCTGGGTATAAAGTGGGGGACACACTGTCAGGGTAATGGAGAGGGAGCTCTACACTGTATCTAACCCGTGCTGTACCTGTCCTGGGAGAGCTCGATGCTGACACTGGGTATAAAGTGGGGGACACACTGTCAGGGTAATGTACAGTGAGCTCTACACTGTATCTAACCCGTGCTGTACCTGTCCTGGGAGAGCTCGATGCTGACATTGGGTATAAAGTGGGAGGGACACTGTCAGGGTAATGTAGAGGGAGCTCTACACTGTATCTAACCCGTGCTGTACCTGTCCTGGGAGTGCTCGATGCTGACATTGGGTATAAAGTGGGAGGGACACTGTCAGGCTAATCTAGAGGGAGCTCTACACTGTATCTAACCCGTACTGTACCTGTCCTGGGAGAGCTCGATGCTAACACTGGGTCTAAAGTGGGGGACACACTGTCAGGGTAATGTAGAGTGAGCTCCACACTGTATCTAACCCGTGCTGTACCTGTCCTGGGAGAGCTCGATGCTGACACTGGGTATAAAGTGGGATACACACTGTCAGGGTAATGTAGAGGGAGCTCTACACTGTATCTAACCCGTGCTGTACCTGTCCTGGGAGAGCTCGATGCTGACACTGGGTATAAAGTGGGGGGGTCACTGTCAGGGTAATGTAGAGGGAGCTCTACACTGTATCTAACCCGTGCTGTACCTGTCCTGGGAGAGCTCGATGCTGACACTGGGCATAAAGTGGGACGGACACTGTCAGGGTAATGTAGAGGGAGCTCTACACTGTATCTAACCCGTGCTGTACCTGTCCTGGGAGAGCTCGATGCTGACACTGGGTATAAAGTGGGGGACACACTGTCAGGGTAATGGAGAGGGAGCTCTACACTGTATCTAACCCGTGCTGTACCTGTCCTGGGAGAGCTCGATGCTGACACTGGGTATAAAGTGGGGGACACACAGTCAGGGTAATGTAGAGGGAGCTCTACACTGTATCTAACCCGTGCTGTACCTGTCCTGCGAGAGCTCGATGCTGACACTGGGTATAAAGTGGGGGACACACTGTCAGGGTAATGTAGAGGGAGCTCTACACTGTATGTAACCCGTGCTGTACCTGTCCTGGGAGAGCTCGATGCTGACTCTGGGTATAAAGTGGGGGACACACTGTCAGGGTAATGTAGAGGGAGCTCCACACTGTATCTAACCCGTGCTGTACCTGTCCTGGGAGAGCTCGATGCTGACACTGGGTATAAAGTGGGGGGGACACTGTCAGGGTAATGTAGAGGGAGCTCTACACTGTATCTAACCCGTGCTGTACCTGTCCTGGGAGAGCTCGATGCTGGCACTGGGTATAAAGTGGGGGACACACTGTCAGGGTAATGGAGAGGGAGCTCTACACTGTATCTAACCCGTGCTGTACCTGTCCTGGGAGAGCTCGATGCTGACACTGGGTATAAAGTGGGGGACACACAGTCAGGGTAATGTAGAGGGAGCTCTACACTGTATCTAACCCGTGCTGTACCTGTCCTGGGAGAGCTCGATGCTGACACTGGGTATAAAGTGGGGGACACACTGTCAGGGTAATGTAGAGGGAGCTCCACACTGTATCTAACCCGTGCTGTACCTGTCCTGGGAGAGCTCGATGCTGACACTGGGTATAAAGTGGAGGGGACACTGTCAGGGTAATGTAGAGGGAGCTCTACACTGTATCTAACCCGTGCTGTACCTGTCCTGGGAGAGCTCGATGCTGACACTGGGCATAAAGTGGGACGGACACTGTCAGGGTAATGTAGAGGGAGCTCTACACTGTATCTAACCCGTGCTGTACCTGTCCTGGGAGAGCTCGATGCTGACACTGGGTATAAAGTGGGGGACACACTGTCAGGGTAATGGAGAGGGAGCTCTACACTGTATCTAACCCGTGTTGTACCTGTCCTGGGAGAGCTCAATGCTGACACTGGGTATAAAGTGGGGGACACACTGTCAGGGTAATGTAGAGGGAGCTCTACACTGTATCTAACCCGTGCTGTACCTGTCCTGGGAGAGCTCGATGCTGACTCTGGGTATAAAGTGGGGGACACACTGTCAGGGTAATGTAGAGGGAGCTCTACACTGTATCTAACCCGTGCTGTACCTGTCCTGGGAGAGCGCGATGCTGGCACTGGGTATAAAGTGGGGGACATACTGTCAGGGTAATGTAGAGGGAGCTCAACACTGTATCTAACCCGTGCTGTACCTGTCCTGGGATAGCTCGATGCTGACACTGGGTATAAAGTGGGGGACACACTGTCAGGGTGATGTAGAGGGAGCTCTACACTGTATCTAACCCGTGCTGTACCTGTCCTGGGAGCACTCGGTGCTGACACTGGGTATAAAGTGGGGAGGTCACTGTCAGGGTAATGTAGAGGGAGCTCTACACTGTATCTAACCCGTGCTGTACCTGTCCTGGGAGAGCTCGATGCTGACTCTGGGTATAAAGTGGGGGGGGGGATTGTCAGGGTAATGTAGAGGGAGCTCTACACTGTATCTAACCCGTGCTGTACCTGTCCTGGTAGAGCTCGATGCTGACACTGGGTATAAAGTGGGGGACACACTGTCAGGGTAATGTAGAGGGAGCTCTACACTGTATCTAACCCGTGCTGTATTTGTCCTGGGAGCGCTCGATGCTGACACTGGGTATAAAGTGGGGGACACACTGTCAGGGTAATGTAGAGGGAGCTCTACACAGTATCTAACCCGTGCTGTACCTGTCCTGGGGGAGCTCGATGCTGACACTGGGTATAAAGTGGGGGGGGTCACTGTCAGGGTAATGTAGAGGGAGCTCTACACTGTATCTAACCCGTGCTGTACCTGTCCTGGGAGAGCTCGATGCTGACACTGGGTATAAAGTGGGGGACACACTGTCAGGGTAATGTTGAGGGAGCTCTACACTGTATCTAACCCGTGCTGTACTTGTCCTGGGAGCGCTCGATGCTGACACTGGGTATAAAGTGGGGGACACACTGTCAGGGTAATGTTGAGGGAGCTCTACACTGTATCTAACCCGTGCTGTACTTGTCCTGGGAGCGCTCGATGCTGACACTGGGTATAAAGTGGGGGACACACTGTCAGGGTAATGTAGAGGAAGCTCTACACTGTATCTAACCCGTACTGTACCTGTCCTGGGAGAGCTCGATGCTGACACTGGGCATAAAGTGGGGGACACGCTGTCAGGGTAATGTAGAGGGAGCTCTACACTGTATCTAACCCGTGCTGTACCTGTCCTGGTAGAGCTCGATGCTGACACTGGGTATAAAGTGGGGGACACACTGTCAGGGTAATGTAGAGGGAGCTCTACATTGTATCTAACACGTGCTGTACCTGTCCTGGGAGAGCTCGATGCTGACACTGGGTATAAAGTGGGGGGGACACTGTCAGGGTAATGTAGAGGGAGCTCTGCACTGTATCTAACCCGTGCTGTACCTGTCCTGGGAGAGCTCGATGCTGACACTGGGTATAAAGTGGGGGACACACTGTCAGGGTAATGTAGAGGGAGCTCTACACTGTATCTAACCCGTGCTGTACCTGTCCTGGGAGAGCTCGATGCTGACACTGGGTATAAAGTGGGGGACACACTGTCAGGGTAATGTAGGGGGAGCTCTACACTGTATCTAACCCGTGCTGTACCTGTCCTGGGAGAGCTCGATGCTGACACTGGGTATAAAGTGGGAGACACACACTGTCAGGGTAATGTAGAGGGAGCTCTACACTGCATCTAACCCGTGCTGTACCTGTCCTGGGAGAGCTCGATGCTGACACTGGGTATAAAGTGGGGGGGGTCACTGTCAGGGTAATGTAGAGGGAGCTCTACACTGTATCTAACCCATGCTGTACCTGTCCTGGGAGAGCTCGATGCTGACACTGGGTATAAAGTGGGGGACACACTGTCAGGGTAATGTAGAGGTAGCTCTACACTGTATCTAACCCGTGCTGTACCTGTCCTGGGATAGCTCGATGCTGACACTGGGTATAAAGTGGGGGACACACTGTCAGGGTAATGTAGAGGGAGCTCTACACTGTATCTAACCCGTGCTGTACCTGTCCTGGGAGAGCTCGATGCTGACTCTGGGTATAAAGTGGGGGGGGGGATTGTCAGGGTAATGTAGAGGGAGCTCTACACTGTATCTAACCCGTGCTGTACCTGTCCTGGTAGAGCTCGATGCTGACACTGGGTATAAAGTGGGGGACACACAGTCAGGGTAATGTAGAGGGAGCTCTACACTGTATCTAACCCGTGCTGTACTTGTCCTGGGAGCGCTCGATGCTGACACTGGGTATAAAGTGGGGGACACACTGTCAGGGTAATGTAGAGGGAGCTCTACACTGTATCTAACCCGTGCTGTACCTGTCCTGGGAGAGCGCGATGCTGACACTGGGTATAAAGTGGGCGACACACTGTCAGGGTAATGTAGAGGGAGCTCTACACTGTATCTAACCCGTGCTGTACCTGTCCTGGGAGAGCTCGATGCTGACACTGGGTATAAAGTGGGAGACACACACTGTTTGGGTAATGTAGAGGGAGCTCTACACTGTATCTAACCCCTGTTGTACCTGTCCTGGGAGAGCTGGATGCTGACACTGGGTATAAAGTGTGGAACACACTGTCAGGGTAATGTAGAGGGAGCTCTACACTGTATCTAACCCCTGTTGTACCTGTCCTGGGAGAGCTCGATGCTGACACTGGGTATAAAGTGGGGGACACACTGTCAGGGTAATGTAGAGGGAGCTCTACACTGTATCTAACCCGTGCTGTACCTGTCCTGGGAGAGCTCGATGCTGACACTGGGTATAAAGTGGGGGGGACACTGTCAGGGTAATGTAGAGGGAGCTCTACACTGTATCCAACCCGTGCTGTACCTGTCCTGGGAGAGCTCGATGCTGACACTGGGTATAAAGTGGGGGGGACACTGTCAGGGTAATGTAGAGGGAGCTCTACACTGTATCTAAACCGTGCTGTACCTGTCCTGGGAGCGCTCGTTGCTGACACTGGGTATAAAGTGGGGGACACACTGTCAGGGCAATGTACAGTGAGCTCTACACTGTATCTAACCCGTGCTGTACCTGTCCTGGGAGAGCTCGATGCTGACATTGGGTATAAAGTGGGAGGGACACTGTCAGGGTAATCTAGAGGGAGCTCTACACTGTATCTAACCCGTACTGTACCTGTCCTGGGAGAGCTCGATGCTGACACTGGGCATAAAGTGGGACGGACACTGTCAGGGTAATGTAGAGGGAGCTCTACACTGTATCTAACCCGTGCTGTACCTGTCCTGGGAGAGCTCGATGCTGACACTGGGTATAAAGTGGGGGACACACAGTCAGGGTAATGTAGAGGGAGCTCTACACTGTATGTAACCCGTGCTGTACCTGTCCTGGGAGAGCTCGATGCTGACTCTGGGTATAAAGTGGGGGACACACTGTCAGGGTAATGGAGAGGGAGCTCTACACTGTATCTAACCCGTGCTGTACCTGTCCTGGGAGAGCTCGATGCTGACACTGGGTATAAAGTGGGGGACACACTGTCAGGGCAATGTACAGTGAGCTCTACACTGTATCTAACCCGTGCTGTACCTGTCCTGGGAGAGCTCGATGCTGACATTGGGTATAAAGTGGGAGGGACACTGTCAGGGTAATCTAGAGGGAGCTCTACACTGTATCTAACCCGTACTGTACCTGTCCTGGGAGAGCTCGATGCTAACACTGGGTCTAAAGTGGGGGACACACTGTCAGGGTAATGTAGAGGGAGCTCCACACTGTATCTAACCCGTGCTGTACCTGTCCTGGGAGAGCTCGATGCTGACACTGGGTATAAAGTGGGATACACACTGTCAGGGTAATGTAGAGGGAGCTCTACACTGTATCTAACCCGTGCTGTACCTGTCCTGGGAGAGCTCGATGCTGACACTGGGTATAAAGTGGGGGGGTCACTGTCAGGGTAATGTAGAGGGAGCTCTACACTGTATCTAACCCGTGCTGTACCTGTCCTGGGAGAGCTCGATGCTGACTCTGGGTATAAAGTGGGGGACACACTGTCAGGGTAATGTAGAGGGAGCTCTACACTGTATCTAACCCGTGCTGTACCTGTCCTGGGAGAGCTCGATGCTGACACTGGGTATAAAGTGGGGGGGACACTGTCAGGGTAATGTAGAGGGAGCTCTACACTGTATCTAACCCGTGCTGTACCTGTCCTGGGAGAGCTCGATGCTGACACTGGGCATAAAGTGGGACGGACACTGTCAGGGTAATGTAGAGGGAGCTCTACACTGTATCTAACCCGTGCTGTACCTGTCCTGGGAGAGCTCGATGCTGACACTGGGTATAAAGTGGGGGACACACTGTCAGGGTAATGTAGAGGGAGCTCCACACTGTATCTAACCCGTGCTGTACCTGTCCTGGGAGAGCTCGATGCTGACACTGGGTATAAAGTGGGGGACACACTGTCAGGGTAATGTAGAGGGAGCTCTACACTGTATCTAACCCGTGCTGTACCTGTCCTGGGAGAGCTCGATGCTGACACTGGGTATAAAGTGGGGGACACACTGTCAGGGTAATGTAGAGGGAGCTCTACACTGTATCTTACCCGTGCTGTACCTGACCTGGGAGAGCTCGATGCTGACACTGGGTATAAAGTGGGGGACACACTGTCAGGGTAATGGAGAGGGAGCTCTACACTGTATCTAACCCGTGCTGTACCTGTCCTGGGAGAGCTCGATGCTGACACTGGGTATAAAGTGGGGGACACACAGTCAGGGTAATGTAGAGGGAGCTCTACACTGTATGTAACCCGTGCTGTACCTGTCCTGGGAGAGCTCGATGCTGACTCTGGGTATAAAGTGGGGGACACACTGTCAGGGTAATGTAGAGGGAGCTCCACACTGTATCTAACCCGTGCTGTACCTGTCCTGGGAGAGCTCGATGCTGACACTGGGTATAAAGTGGGGGGGACACTGTCAGGGTAATGTAGAGGGAGCTCTACACTGTATCTAACCCGTGCTGTACCTGTCCTGGGAGAGCTCGATGCTGACACTGGGCATAAAGTGGGACGGACACTGTCAGGGTAATGTAGAGGGAGCTCTACACTGTATCTAACCCGTGCTGTACCTGTCCTGGGAGAGCTCGATGCTGACACTGGGTATAATGTGGGGGACACACTGTCAGGGTAATGGAGAGGGAGCTCTACACTGTATCTAACCCGTGTTGTACCTGTCCTGGGAGAGCTCAATGCTGACACTGGGTATAAAGTGGGGGACACACTGTCAGGGTAATGTAGAGGGAGCTCTACACTGTATCTAACCCGTGCTGTACCTGTCCTGGGAGAGCTCGATGCTGACTCTGGGTATAAAGTGGGGGACACACTGTCAGGGTAATGTAGAGGGAGCTCTACACTGTATCTAACCCGTGCTGTACCTGTCCTGGGAGAGCGCGATGCTGACACTGGGTATAAAGTGGGGGACACACTGTCAGGGTAATGTAGAGGGAGCTCTACACTGTATCTAACCCGTGCTGTACCTGTCCTGGGAGAGCTCGATGCTGACACTGGGTATAAAGTGGGGGACACACTGTCCGGGTAATGTAGAGGGAGCTCTACACTGTATCTAACCCGTGCTGTACCTGTCCTGGGAGAGCTCGATGCTGACACTGGGTATAAAGTGGGGGACACACTGTCAGGGTAATGTAGAGGGAGCTCTACACTGTATCTAACCCGTGCTGTACCAGTCACCTTGCAATGGGACGGATGAAGAAATTAAGACACGGAAAAGCACACATTGTGTTCGATATTTTATTGGACAATGTATAAGGCAAACAATTATTCTTTACAGATGGAGACACACAACAGACTCTCCAGGTTCTACTCCTGTACCTCTGACACAGAACTGGGTGAATGGATATACAAACTGTTTAAACTAAAGCAACCTTACACCCCTCCGAATGCCACTTTCGATGACTTCCGATTTGCTTGATAATTACCACTGGCAGCAACGGCCTGTGCAGCTCAACCGAGGAGGAAATTGCAGCCAGGAATTGTCATTACATACACCAGTATATCATGGTGCAGACACACACTGATGGACACACACTGGGACCAATCAACACACACAACACCGCAGCCAATCACCAGTGAGAGCACACGCACTATGAAGACAGGGGGCAGCAGAGTTCCCACTCATTCGAGTAGCAGCCAGCTAGGAGCACAGAGCTCACAGCCTGCAACACAGACATTCACCATGTGCTGAGTGCATCGACTGGTTAAGACAAGGCAAAGGTCTTTAGTTAAAGCTGGTATCGCGTTAAACCACAGTCGGAGTATGTTTAAACAGTTAATGATTCAATAAAATAGTGTTGCACTACTTCAAGTGTTGGTCACCTGTATGTGATCCAGAACACCCAACATATCAGGAATGAAGCACACTGAAGTTGAATAGACCTCCGACACGTTCATTCTCTTCACCCTGTCACCATCTGCGCATGGAATTGAGATGGTGTTCATCCTCCACATAGCTGAAGCCAACAGGGTGTCACACATCAGGATTTGCCTCAATCTTTGTCCGTTTAATCACTGGACAGTGATCAGGAGCAGGAGCCCTGGCTGATTTACAAGTGATCACTGGACAGTGATCAGGAGCAGGAAACTGGCTGATTTACAAGTGATCACTGGACAGTGATCAGGAGCAGGAACCCTGGCTGATTTACAAGTGATCACTGGACAGTGATCAGCAGCAGGAACCTAGGCTGATTTACAAGTGATCACTGGACAGTGATCAGGAGCAGGAACCTGGCTGATTTACAAGTGATCACTGGACAGTGATCAGGAGCAGGAACCTAGGCTGATTTACAAGTGATCACTGGACAGTGATCAGGAGCAGGAACCTAGGCAGATTTCTACTCCTCCAACCCAGCAAAATAATAGAAAAGCAAATATTTTAACTATTAACTATCATTCAGAATATATGCAGTAGTATCCTGTATGTAACTCGCTCCCAGATATTTGTTATTCTATATAAATATGCACCCCAAAACCCCTCAATTAGATTCCAGTCTGTAAGTCACTACCGGGTATCTGTTATTCTGAATATAAACCACCCTGAACCTCTCGATTAGATTCCAATCTGTAACTCACTCCCGGGTATCTGTTTATCTATATATAAACCACCCCGAACCCCTCGATTAGATTCCAGTCTGTAACTCACTCCCGGGTATCTGTTATTCTATATATAAACCACCCTGAACCCCTCGATTAGATTCCAGTCTGTAACTCACTCCCGGGTATCTGTTATTCTATATATAAACCACCCTGAACCCCTCGATTAGATTCCAGTCTGTAACTCACTCCCGGGTATCTGTTATTCTATATATAAACCACCCTGAACCCCTCGATTAGATTCCAGTCTGTAACTCACTCCCGGGTATCTGTTATTCTGTATATAAACCACCCTGAACCTCTCGATTAGATTCCAATCTGTAACTCACTCCCGGTATCTGTTATTCTGTATATAAACCACCCTGAACCTCTCGATTAGATTCCAGTCTGTAAATCACTCCCGGGTATCTGTTATTCTATATATAAACCACCCTGAACCCCTCGATTAGATTCCAGTCTGTTACTCACTCCCGGGTATCTGTAATTCTATATATAAACCACCCTGAACCCCTCGATTAGATTCCAGTCTGGAACTCACTCCCGGGTATCTGTTATTCGATATACAAACCACCGTAAACTCTCGATTAGATTCCAATCTGCAAATCACTCCCGGGTATCTGTTATTCAATATATACACCATCCCGAACCCCTCGATTAGATTCCAGTCTGTAACTCATTCCCGGGTATCTGTTATTCTATATATAAATCACCCCGAACCCCTCGATTAGATTCCCGTCTGTAACTCACTCCCGGGTATCTGTTATTCTATATATACACCACCCCGAACCCCTCGATTAGATTCCCGTCTGTAACTCACTCCCAGGTATCTGTTATTCTATATATAAACCATCCTGAACCCCTTGATTAGATTCCAGTCTGTAACTCATTCCCGGGTATCTGTTATTCTATATATAAACCACCCTGAACCTCTCGATTAGATTCCAGTCTGTAACTCACTATCGGGTATCTGTTACTCTATATAAACCACCCCGAACCCCTCGATTAGATTCCAGACTGTAACTCACTCCCGGGTATCTGTTATTCTATATATAAACCACCCTGAACCTCTAGATTAGATTCCAGTCTGTTAATCACTCCCGGGTATCTGTTATTCTATATATAAACCACCCGGAACCCCTCGATTAGATTCCAGTCTGTAACTCACTCCCGGGTATCTGTTATTCGATATATAAACCACCCTGAACCCCTTGATTAGATTCCAGTATGTAACTCACTCCTGGGTATTTGTTATTCTATATTTCAACCACCCTGAACACCTCGATTAGATTCAAGTCTGTAACTCACTCCCGGGTATCAGTTATTCTATATATAAACCACCCTGAACCCCTCGATTAGATTCCAGTCTGTAACTCACTCCCGGGTATCTGGTATTCTATATATAATCCACCCCGAACCCCTCGATTAGATTCCAGTCTGTAACTCACTCTCAGGTATCTGTTATTCTATATATAAACCACACTGAACCCCTCGATTAGATTCCAGTCTGTAACTCACTCCCGGGTATCTGTTATTCTATATATAAACCACCCTGAACCCCTCGATTAGATTCCAGTCTGTAACTCACTCCCGGGTATCTGTTATTCGATATATAAACCACCCTGAACCTCTCGATTAGATTCCAGTCTGTAACTCATTCCCGGGTATCTGTTATTCTATATATAAACCACCCCGAAACCTGTCGATTAGATTCCAGTCTGTAACTCACTCCCGGGTCTCTGTTATTCTATATATAAACCACCCTGAACCTCTCGATTAGATTCCAGTCTGTAAATCACTCCCGGGTATCTGTTATTCTGTATATAAACCACCCTGAACCTCTCGATTCGATTCCAGTCTGTAAATCACTCCCGGGTATCTGTTATTCTCTATATAACCAACCCGAACCCCTCGATTAGATTCCAGTCTGTAACTCACTCCCGGGTATCTGGTATTCTATATATAAACCACCCTGAACCCCTCCGTTATTCTATATACAAACCACCCTGAACTCCTCGATTAGATTCCAGTCCGCAACTCACTCCCGGGTATCTGTTATTCTCTATATAACCAACCCGAACCCCTCGATTAGATTCCAGTCTGTAACTCACTCCCGGGTATCTGGTATTCTATATATAAACCACCCTGAACCCCTCCGTTATTCTATAAACAAACCACCCTGAACTCCTCGATTAGATGCCAGTCCGCAACTCACTCCCGGGTATCTGTTATTCTCTATATAACCAACCCGAACTCCTCGATTAGATTCCAGTCTGTAACTCACTCCCGGGTATCTGTTATTCTATATATAAACCACCCTTAACCCCTCGAATAGATTCCAGTCTGTAACTCACTCCCGGGTATCTGTTATTCTATATATAAACCACCCCGAACCCATCGGTTAGATTCCAGTCTGTAACTCACTCCCAGGTATCTGTTATTCTATAGAAAACCCACCCCGAACCCCTCGATTAGATTCCACTCTGTAACTAACTCCCGGGTATCTGTTATTCTATATATAAACCACCCCGAACCCCTCGATTAGATTCCAGTCTGTAACTCACTCCCGGGTATCTGTTATTCTATATACAAACCACCCTGAACCCCTCGATTAGATTCCAGTCCGCAACTCACTCCCGGGTATCTGTTATTCTCTATATAACCAACCCGAACCCCTCGATTAGATTCCAGTCTGTAACTCACTCCCGGGTATCTGTTATTCTATATATAAACCACCCTTAACCCCTCGAATAGATTCCAGTCTGTAACTCACTCCCGGGTATCTGTTATTCTATATATAAACCACCCCGAACCCATCGATTAGATTCCAGTCTGTAACTCACTCCCAGGTATCTGTTATTCTATATATAACCCACCCCGAACCCCTCGATTAGATTCCAGTCTGTAACTCACTCCCGGGTATCTGTTATTCTATATATAAACCACCCCGAACCTCTCGATTAGATTCCAGTCTGTAACTCACTCCCGGGTATCTGTTATTCTATATATAAACCACCCCGAGCCCCTCGATTAGATTCCAGTCTGTAACTCACTCCCAGGTATCTGTTATTCTATATATAAACCACCCCGAACCCCTCGATTAGATTCCAGTCTGTAACTCACTCCCGGGTATCTGGTATTCTATATATTTACCACATTGAACCCCTCGATTAGATTCCAGTCTGTAACTCACTCCCGGGTATCTGTTATTCGATATATAAACCACCCTGAACCTCTCGATTAGATTCCAGTCTGTAACTCATTCCCGGGTATCTGTTTTTCTATATATAAACCACCCTGAACCTCTCGATTAGATTCCAGTCTGTAAGTCACTCCAGGGTATCTGTTATTCTGTATATAAACCACCCTGAACCTCTCGATTAGATTCCAGTCTGTAACTCACTCCCGGGTATCTGTTACTCTATATATAAACCACCCCGAACCCCTCGATTAGATTCCAGTCTGTAACTCACTCCCGGGTATCTGTTATTCTATATATAAACCACCCCGAACCCCTCGATTAGATTCCAGTCTGTATCTCACTCCCGGGTATCTGTTATTCTACATATAAACCACCCCGAACCCCTCGATTAGATTCCAGTCTGTAACACACTCCTGGGTAACTGTTATTCTATAGATAAACCACCCCAAAACCCTCGGTTAGATTCCAGTCTGTAACTCACTCCCGGGTATCTGTTATTCTATATATAAACCACCCCGAACCCCTCGATTAGATTCCAGTCTGTATCTCACTCCCGGGTATCTGTTATTCTGTATATAAACCAGCCCGAACCCCTCGATTAGATTCCAGTCTGTAACTCACTCCCGGGTATCTGTTATTCTATATAGAAACCATCCCGAACCCCTCAATTAGATTCCAGTCTGTAACTCACTCCCGGGTATCTGTTATTCTATATATAAACTCCCTGAACCCCTCGATTAGATTCCAGTCTGTAACTCACTGCCGGGTATCTGTTATTCTCTATATAAACCATCCCGAACCCCTCGATTAGATTCCAGTCTGAAACTCACTCCCGGGTATCTGTTATTCTATATATAAACCACCCTGAACCCCCCGATTAGATTCCAGTCTGTAACTCACTCCCGGGTACCTGTTATTCTATATATAAACCACCCCAAATCCCTCGATTAGATTCCAGTCTGTAACTCACTACCGGGTATCTGTTATTCTATATATAAACTACCCCGAACCCCCCGATTAGATTCCAGTCTGTAACTCACTCCCGGGTATCTGTTATTCTATATATAAACCACCCCGAACCCCTCGATTAGATTCCAGTCTGTAACTCACTCCCGGGTATCTGTTATTCTATATATAAACCACCCCGAAACCCTCGATTAGATTCCAATCTGTAACTCACTCCCGGGTATCTGTTATTCTATATATAAACCACACCGAACCCCCCGATTAGATTCCAGTCTGTAACTCACTCCCGTGTATCTGTTATTCTATATATAAACCACCCCGAACCCCTCGATTAGATTCCAGTCTGTAACTCACTCCCGGGTATCTGTTATTCTATATATAAACCACCCCGAACCCCTCGATTAGATTCCAGTCTGTAACTCACTCCCGGGTATCTGTTATTCTATATATAAACCACCCCGAACCCCTCGATTAGATTCCAGTCTGTATCTCACTCCCGGGTATCTGTTATTCTACATATAAACCACCCCGAACCCCTCGATTAGATTCCAGTCTGTAACACACTCCTGGGTAACTGTTATTCTATAGATAAACCACCCCAAAACCCTCGGTTAGATTCCAGTCTGTAACTCACTCCCGGGTATCTGGTATTCTATATATTTACCACATTGAACCCCTCGATTAGATTCCAGTCTGTAACTCACTCCCGGGTATCTGTTATTCGATATATAAACCACCCTGAACCTCTCGATTAGATTCCAGTCTGTAACTCATTCCCGGGTATCTGTTTTTCTATATATAAACCACCCTGAACCTCTCGATTAGATTCCAGTCTGTAAGTCACTCCAGGGTATCTGTTATTCTGTATATAAACCACCCTGAACCTCTCGATTAGATTCCAGTCTGTAACTCACTCCCGGGTATCTGTTACTCTATATATAAACCACCCCGAACCCCTCGATTAGATTCCAGTCTGTAACTCACTCCCGGGTATCTGTTATTCTATATATAAACCACCCCGAACCCCTCGATTAGATTCCAGTCTGTATCTCACTCCCGGGTATCTGTTATTCTACATATAAACCACCCCGAACCCCTCGATTAGATTCCAGTCTGTAACACACTCCTGGGTAACTGTTATTCTATAGATAAACCACCCCGAAACCCCCGATTAGATTCCAGTCTGTAACTCACTCCCGGGTATCTGTTATTCTATATATAAACCACCCCGAATCCCTCGATTAGATTCCAGTCTGTAACTCACTCCCGGGTATCTGTTATTCTATATATAAACCACCCCGAAACCCTCGATTAGATTCCAATCTGTAACTCACTCCCGGGTATCTGTTATTCTATATATATACCACCCCGAACCCATCGATTAGATTCCAGTCTATAACTCACTCCCGGGTACCTGTTATTCTATATATAAACCACCCCGAATCCCTCGATTAGATTCCAGTCTGTAACTCACTCCCGGGTATCTGTTATTCTATATATAAACCACCCCGAATCCCTCGATTAGACTCCAGTCTGTAACTCACTCCCGGGTATCTGTTATTCTATATATAAACCACCCCGAAACCCTCGATTAGATTCCAATCTGTAACTCTCTCCCGGGTGTCTGTTATTCTATATATAAACCACCCCGAACCCATCGATTAGATTCCAGTCTGTCACTCACTCCCGGGTGTCTGCTATTCTATATATAAACCACCCCGAACCTCTCAATTAGATTCCAGTCTGTAACTCACTCCCGGGTATCTGTTATTCTGTATATAAACCACACCAAACCCCTCGATTAGATTCCAGTCTGTAACTCACTCCCGGGTATCTGTTATTCTATATATAAACCACCCCGAACCCCTCGATTAGACTCCAGTCTGTAACTCACTCCCGGGTATCTGTTATTCTATATATAAACCACCCCGAACCCCTCGATTAGACTCCAGTCTGTACCTCACTCCCGTGTATCTGTTATTCTATATATAAACCACCCCGAACCCCTCGATTAGATTCCAGTCTGTAACTCACTCCCGGGTATCTGCTATTCTATATATAAACCACCCCGAAACCCTCGATTAGATTCCAGTCTGTAACTCACTCCCGGGTATCTGTTATTCTATATATAAACCACCCCGAACCCCTCGATTAGATTCCAGTCTGTAACTCACTCCCGGGTATCTGTTATTCTATATTTAAACCATCCCGAACCCCTCGATTAGATTCCAGTCTGTAACTCACTCCCGGGTATCTGTTATTCTATATTTAAACCATCCCGAACCCCTCGATTAGATTCCAGTCTGTAACTCACTCCCGGGTATCTGTTATTCTGTATATAAACCACCCTGAACCCCTCGATTAGATTCCAGTATATAACTCACTCCCGGGTACCTGTTATTTATATATATAAACCACCCCGAAACCCTCGATTAGATTCCAGTCTGTAACTCACTCCCGGGTATCTGTTATTCTATATATAAACCACCCCGAACCCATCGATTAGATTCCAGTCTGTAACTCACTCCCAGGTATCTGTTATTCTATATATAACCCACCCCGAACCCCTCGATTAGATTCCAGTCTGTAACTCACTCCCGGGTATCTGTTATTCTATATATAAACCACCCCGAACCTCTCGATTAGATTCCAGTCTGTAACTCACTCCCGGGTATCTTTTATTCTATATATAACCCACCCCGAACCCCTCGATTAGATTCCAGTCTGTAAGTCGCTCCAGGCTATCTGTTATTCTATATATAAACCACCCCGAACCCCTCGATTAGATTCCAGTCTGTAACTCACTCCCGGGTATCTGTTATTCTATATATAAACCACCCCGAGCCCCTCGATTAGATTCCAGTCTGTAACTCACTCCCAGGTATCTGTTATTCTATATATAAACCACCCCGAACCCCTCGATTAGATTCCAGTCTGTAACTCACTCCCGGGTATCTGGTATTCTATATATTTACCACATTGAACCCCTCGATTAGATTCCAGTCTGTAACTCACTCCCGGGTATCTGTTATTCGATATATAAACCACCCTGAACCTCTCGATTAGATTCCAGTCTGTAACTCATTCCCGGGTATCTGTTTTTCTATATATAAACCACCCTGAACCTCTCGATTAGATTCCAGTCTGTAAGTCACTCCCGGGTATCTGTTATTCTGTATATAAACCACCCTGAACCTCTCGATTAGATTCCAGTCTGTAACTCACTCCCGGGTATCTGTTATTCTATATATAAACCACCCCGAACCCCTCGATTAGATTCCAGTCTGTAACTCACTCCCGGGTATCTGTTATTCTATATATAAACCACCCCGAACCCCTCGATTAGATTCCAGTCTGTATCTCACTCCCGGGTATCTGTTATTCTATATATAAACCACCCCGAACCCCTCGATTAGATTCCAGTCTGTAACACACTCCTGGGTAACTGTTATTCTATAGATAAACCACCCCAAAACCCTCGGTTAGATTCCAGTCTGTAACTCACTCCCGGGTATCTGTTATTCTATATATAAACCACTCCGAACCCCTCGATTAGATTCCAGTCTGTATCTCACTCCCGGGTATCTGTTATTCTGTATATAAACCAGCCCGAACCCCTCGATTAGATTCCAGTCTGTAACTCACTCCCGGGTATCTGTTATTCTATATAGAAACCATCCCGAACCCCTCAATTAGATTCCAGTCTGTAACTCACTCCCGGGTATCTGTTATTCTATATATAAACTCCCTGAACCCCTCGATTAGATTCCAGTCTGTAACTCACTGCCGGGTATCTGTTATTCTCTATATAAACCATCCCGAACCCCTCGATTAGATTCCAGTCTGAAACTCACTCCCGGGTATCTGTTATTCTATATATAAACCACCCTGAACCCCCCGATTAGATTCCAGTCTGTAACTCACTCCCGGGTACCTGTTATTCTATATATAAACCACCCCAAATCCCTCGATTAGATTCCAGTCTGTAACTCACTACCGGGTATCTGTTATTCTATATATAAACTACCCCGAACCCCCCGATTAGATTCCAGTCTGTAACTCACTCCCGGGTATCTGTTATTCTATATATAAACCACCCCGAACCCCTCGATTAGATTCCAGTCTGTAACTCACTCCCGGGTATCTGTTATTCTATATATAAACCACCCCGAAACCCTCGATTAGATTCCAATCTGTAACTCACTCCCGGGTATCTGTTATTCTATATATAAACCACACCGAACCCCCCGATTAGATTCCAGTCTGTAACTCACTCCCGGGTATCTGTTATTCTATATATAAACCACCCCGAACCCCTCGATTAGATTCCAGTCTGTAACTCACTCCCGGGTATCTGTTATTCTATATATAAACCACCCCGAACCCCCCGATTAGATTCCAGTCTGTAACTCACTCCCGGGTATCTGTTATTCTATATATAAACCACCCCGAATCCCTCGATTAGATTCCAGTCTGTAACTCACTCCCGGGTATCTGTTATTCTATATATAAACCACCCCGAAACCCTCGATTAGATTCCAATCTGTAACTCACTCCCGGGTATCTGTTATTCTATATATATACCACCCCGAACCCATCGATTAGATTCCAGTCTATAACTCACTCCCGGGTACCTGTTATTCTATATATAAACCACCCCGAATCCCTCGATTAGATTCCAGTCTGTAACTCACTCCCGGGTATCTGTTATTCTATATATAAACCACCCCGAATCCCTCGATTAGATTCCAGTCTGTAACTCACTCCCGGGTATCTGTTATTCTATATATAAACCACCCCGAAACCCTCGATTAGATTCCAATCTGTAACTCACTCCCGGGTGTCTGTTATTCTATATATAAACCACCCCGAACCCATCGATTAGATTCCAGTCTGTCACTCACTCCCGGGTGTCTGCTATTCTATATATAAACCACCCCGAACCTCTCAATTAGATTCCAGTCTGTAACTCACTCCCGGGTATCTGTTATTCTGTATATAAACCACCCCAAACCCCTCGATTAGATTCCAGTCTGTAACTCACTCCCGGGTATCTGTCATTCTATATATAAACCACCCCGAACCCCTCGATTAGACTCCAGGCTGTAACTCACTCCCGGGTATCTGTTATTCTATATATAAACCACCCCGAACCCCTCGATTAGACTCCAGTCTGTACCTCACTCCCGTGTATCTGTTATTCTATATATAAACCACCCCGAACCCCTCGATTAGATTCCAGTCTGTAACTCACTCCCGGGTATCTGCTATTCTATATATAAACCACCCCGAAACCCTCGATTAGATTCCAGTCTGTAACTCACTCCCGGGTATCTGTTATTCTATATATAAACCACCCCGAACCCCTCGATTAGATTCCAGTCTGTAACTCACTCCCGGGTATCTGTTATTCTATATTTAAACCATCCCGAACCCCTCGATTAGATTCCAGTCTGTAACTCACTCCCGGGTATCTGTTATTCTATATTTAAACCATCCCGAACCCCTCGATTAGATTCCAGTCTGTAACTTACTCCCGGGTATCTGTTATTCTGTATATAAACCACCCTGAACCCCTCGATTAGATTCCAGTATATAACTCACTCCCGGGTACCTGTTATTTATATATATAAACCACCCCGAAACCCTCGATTAGATTCCAGTCTGTAACTCACTCCCGGGTATCTGTTATTCTATATATAAACCACCCCGAACCCCTCGATTAGACTCCAGTCTGTACCTCACTCCCGTGTATCTGTTATTCTATATATAAACCACCCCGAACCCCTCGATTAGATTCCAGTCTGTAACTCACTCCCGGGTATCTGTTATTCTATATATAAACCATCCCGAACCCCTCGATTAGATTCCAGTCTGTAACTCACTCCCGGGTATCTGTTATTCTATATATAAACCACCCCGAACCCCTCGATTAGATTCCAGTCTGTAACTCACTCCCGGGTATCTGCTATTCTATATATAAACCACCCCGAACCCCTCGATTAGATTCCAGTCTGTAACTCACTCCCGGGTATCTGTTATTCTATATATAAACCACCCCAAACCCCTCGATTAGATTCCAGTCTGTAACTCACTCCCGGGTATCTGTTATTCTATATATAAACCACCCCGAACCCCTCGATTAGATTCCAGTCTGTAACTCACTCCCGGGTATCTGTTATTCTATATATAAACCACCCCGAACCCCTCGATTGGATTCCAGTCTGTAACTCACTCCCGGGTATCTGTTATTCTATATATAAACCACCCCGAACCCCCCGATTAGATTCCAGTCTGTAACTCACTCCCGGGTATCTGTTATTCTATATATAAACCACCCCGAATCCCTCGATTAGATTCCAGTCTGTAACTCACTCCCGGGTATCTGTTATTCTATATATAAACCACCCCGAAACCCTCGATTAGATTCCAATCTGTAACTCACTCCCGGGTATCTGTTATTCTATATATATACCACCCCGAACCCATCGATTAGATTCCAGTCTATAACTCACTCCCGGGTACCTGTTATTCTATATATAAACCACCCCGAATCCCTCGATTAGATTCCAGTCTGTAACTCACTCCCGGGTATCTGTTATTCTATATATAAACCACCCCGAATCCCTCGATTAGATTCCAGTCTGTAACTCACTCCCGGGTATCTGTTATTCTATATATAAACCACCCCGAAACCCTCGATTAGATTCCAATCTGTAACTCACTCCCGGGTGTCTGTTATTCTATATATAAACCACCCCGAACCCATCGATTAGATTCCAGTCTGTCACTCACTCCCGGGTGTCTGCTATTCTATATATAAACCACCCCGAACCTCTCAATTAGATTCCAGTCTGTAACTCACTCCCGGGTATCTGTTATTCTGTATATAAACCACCCCAAACCCCTCGATTAGATTCCAGTCTGTAACTCACTCCCGGGTATCTGTCATTCTATATATAAACCACCCCGAACCCCTCGATTAGACTCCAGGCTGTAACTCACTCCCGGGTATCTGTTATTCTATATATAAACCACCCCGAACCCCTCGATTAGACTCCAGTCTGTACCTCACTCCCGTGTATCTGTTATTCTATATATAAACCACCCCGAACCCCTCGATTAGATTCCAGTCTGTAACTCACTCCCGGGTATCTGCTATTCTATATATAAACCACCCCGAAACCCTCGATTAGATTCCAGTCTGTAACTCACTCCCGGGTATCTGTTATTCTATATATAAACCACCCCGAACCCCTCGATTAGATTCCAGTCTGTAACTCACTCCCGGGTATCTGTTATTCTATATTTAAACCATCCCGAACCCCTCGATTAGATTCCAGTCTGTAACTCACTCCCGGGTATCTGTTATTCTATATTTAAACCATCCCGAACCCCTCGATTAGATTCCAGTCTGTAACTTACTCCCGGGTATCTGTTATTCTGTATATAAACCACCCTGAACCCCTCGATTAGATTCCAGTATATAACTCACTCCCGGGTACCTGTTATTTATATATATAAACCACCCCGAAACCCTCGATTAGATTCCAGTCTGTAACTCACTCCCGGGTATCTGTTATTCTATATATAAACCACCCCGAACCCCTCGATTAGACTCCAGTCTGTACCTCACTCCCGTGTATCTGTTATTCTATATATAAACCACCCCGAACCCCTCGATTAGATTCCAGTCTGTAACTCACTCCCGGGTATCTGTTATTCTATATATAAACCATCCCGAACCCCTCGATTAGATTCCAGTCTGTAACTCACTCCCGGGTATCTGTTATTCTATATATAAACCACCCCGAACCCCTCGATTAGATTCCAGTCTGTAACTCACTCCCGGGTATCTGTTATTCTATATATAAACCACCCCGAACCCCTCGATTAGATTCCAGTCTGTAACTCACTCCCGGGTATCTGTTATTCTATATATAAACCACCCCGAACCCCTCGATTGGATTCCAGTCTGTAACTCACTCCCGGGTATCTGTTATTCTATATAAACCACTCACACCACTCGATTCGGTTGATATGTATTTGGTAAAACTCTTGTTCAAGTTCCCTTTTTGAAATGGATTGACTTTTGAAAATTATTGCACCTGTCACGTGAGCCTCCCACCCGAATGGATGGCTGCTGGAGCTCGATGGGAACCCGGAATTCGGGTAGCCCCAAGTCCCGGGAACAAATCGCTCTGCCCTCTGCTCGGGGCAGTGAGGAGCCTGTATTAACGCTCTGGCCTGGAGTCACACGGAGCCCGGGCCTGCATTCAGGATGGCAGTAATCCTTCCCTAAGATTGCATTAGTGGCCCAGAAGGCAACTGTTTTTTTTGGTTTGGATCCAAAATCTGGGAATTGCCCCATCCCTGAGAGTAGCTTTTGTTTCTTCCCCTGTACTCAATTAAATTTAAATTAACCCCCGCGGTCCACCTCGCGGCCCCCTATTTTGTGCTCCAGGTGGGTTTGAACTCAAATCTTCAGTCATTCCACCTGCGAAGTTCAGTGTAGCACACTTTGAAATCAAGGTTTTGAACGGAAATGTTAAGACCGCCCCCCCCCCCCCCCCCCCCCCTCCCCGCGCCCACGCCCACCAACACCAGACTCCACGCTCAGTCATACTTCGGGAAACCATTCCCGTTTGGTAAAACTTATGGCAGTGCAATTGCCGCAGACGAGATGCCTGCCACTGGCGAGCAGCTGTCCCCCTTCCCCCCCCCCCCCACTCCCTGAAAACCTGTCTCAAAGCATCAGCTAACACCTCCGCTCAACACAGGAAGGACGGAAAGGCCTGGATGTCCTATTGATGTACCTGAGGTAATAGTCCCTTTAATAATCCTAATTCTTCCCCCCCCCCTACCCCCCACAACCCCTTCCCCCACCCGAGCCCGCCTCCCGCCCCCCGCCGAACGTCCCCTTTTAATGAGACGAGTCAACATTGGTCGCGTCGTAGCTGAAGGCTTCCTATTTGAGTCCCTCAGGAGAAATCCGAGAATGCCAAATTTCAGACGGTGATCGCAATTAATTTACACGGCAGGGGGTTAGGCCGCTGGCTGGCTGGCACGTTGCTTCCTGGGCGATGCGTTGCCGAAGTAATGGGGAACTAGCGGCTCGGCGAGCCTCCGGAATTTTTTTTTTAACGAGGCCAAAGTCTTGAACATGTACCTTTAGCTTGCAGAGTCTCCTCTAGCGGGCTTCAATGAGCCACGTCGCGAGCGCCACTCTTTTTCTTAAAATTGGTCGCTCGGTTGCGGGGTAGGTACATTGTTCTTTCGGACTGAAGGCAGCTTCCTGCAAGCGGTAAAACAAAAAAGGGAGCTACTGCGTGGCCTCTGCGCAATAGATCCCGGGGAGTCTATAGCAGCACTCCCCCCCCACCTCCCACCACCCCCCCCAACGCACCCCTCCGCCACCCCGGCCGTTACTTCATTCATGGCAACGCCCCGGCCAATCGAAGCCAAAATGCCAACCGACCCTCCTGTGGGTGAACGCCGTCGGGAGATTCTGAAATTTGGCATTCTTGTGTTTGTCCGAACACGTGCAAGAAGAGCAGTGTGGGTCTCTCCTCCACAACGCTCGCGTCGCCACTCCTGCCACTGAACGGAATAAATATGTTTCGAGGAGGCAAGAATCAGGCCTCGAACAGGAAACTTGGACGGTGTGGTGAGGGAGAGGATATCTATCCCCACACTAGCATTGCTGTCATTGCTAAAAAATATATATATTTGTGATATATATATATATAATATAGAATGATATCAATAAAAATATTATGACATTGCCTCCATATTCTTTTTATATACAAAAACAAGGCGAGAAGCCGCCTTCTGGAAGAAAATATGAAGGGAAAGGCCTATTTACAAAGGATGTCAAATTGAAAACTCTCCCCGCACCCCGGCCTCTACGCCAGTAGAGGCTGTGGGTCCTCAAACACTTGTTCACAAACAAGTACCAGCTTCGTGCTGGGGGTCGGAGGGATGTCAAACAAAAATAAGGGGAGGAGGGAGACTAGGATGGGACGGGCAGGCTTCCCCTGCCCGACTAGGCCGAACTCTCGTTGCTAGTGAGCAGACCGTTGAGCGAGGCCTCGCCGGCTAGCTTGCTGGGAGGGGGCTGGTCTGGCGGCCCCGTCCCCTCGGCCGGGAGCTCTGGCCCGCAGCCCGCCGCCGTCCCTCTGGCCTTCAAGACGTTCCGGCGGTGGTACCACAGGTAGCCGGGCAACAGGAAGCCGATGGAGGACAGGATCAGCAGGCCGATATTCACCTGAGGGGGCAGCGGGAGAAAGGCCGTCAATTCAAATTCGGCACTTAATACCGCCTTTGGCACGTTAAAGCCTCCGCGCTGTTTTAGACCAACATTAATTAATACCGAGCCGCAGGGGGGGGGGGGAGGGGAGGGGGGGTATTATGTCAGCCGGTAAAAATATCAGACTTCAGTAGGATTTGAGTGGAAGAACAGAGAGGGAGAGAGAGAGAAAGGGAGAGGGAGAGAGAGAGAGAGAGAGAGGGAGGGAGAAAGAGAGGGTGAAAAGGAGTGAGCGGGGAGAGAGGAGGGGGAGGACGAGGGAGGGAGAGGGAGCGTGTGAGAGCGAGAGGGAGTGAGTGAGAGAGAGAGAGACAGACTGTGCAGTGAGAGAGAGAGGGAGTGGGGGGGGGGGAGAAAGGGAGGGCGAGCAGAGAGCAGGGAGGGGAAAGGCACAGTGAGGTGCAGGTTCTGGGGAGGGAATTCCAGAGCCATCCTTAAAGAGGGGGCAGGAGGGAGGAGAGGGCGGCTGTCACACGTCGGGTAGTCAGTCCATGGCTCACCCGTCACAAGGTAGAGGCCTCTGTGCGGCACCCTGGGGGTGAGTGGGCCACCCCCCCCCCCCGATCACCGGAGTGAATCGAGCGATGCCCTCCCCAGTCAAAGAGCTGGCGAGGCACCATTCGGGCGACGGACGAACCCAGCGGGGTGACGGGAAAGCGTGTTGGCTGGTGGGAAGTGAGAGGCCATTCTGTGTGCGCGATACCGCCCCCCCCCCCCCCCCCCCCTCCCCCGACTCACTTACCCAAAAGGGGTCGCCCTTGAATGGTCCAAGCATGGCCATGAAGAGGAGCTGTTGGAACAGGGCAAACACAGCGCTGACCAGTGACTGCAGGCCAATCAAAGATCCAAAGTGATTGGTGGGGTACCTGCGGGGCAGAAGGCAATGTTCCAGAACAGTGGTCAAGGCCTCTGAATCCCCCCCCCCCCCTCCCTCCCTCCCATTACCGTCAGATCCAGTCAGCCTATCCCCCTACCGGAGAGGGATTACCCCCATTTACACCCTTCGCGCAGGTTGTCCCCCCCGCCGCCTCTCAGGTTAGATCAGCTTCTTCGGGGGGGGGGGGGGGGGGGCTGGTTTAGCACAGGGCTAAGTAGCTGGCTTTGAAAGCAATACCCGTACCGGCCTCCCCGAACAGGCGCCGCAATGTGGCGACTCGGGGCTTTTCACAGTAACGTCATTCGCGACAATAAGCGATTTTCATTCATTTAATTTTATATTCGTTCGCGGGGACGTTGGGGAGGGGTCGGCATTGATCGCCCATTGATTGCCCTTGAGGGGGCAGTCAGGAGTCATTGCCGTGGGTCTGTAAATCCAGGCCAGGCCAGGACGGCAGATTTCCAGGTGGGTTTTTAACGACGATCGGCAACGGTTTTCACGCTCATCGTCCAGATTTCCGCTGAATCCAAATTTTTACCGTCTGCCAGGGTGGGATTTGAACCCGGGGTGGGCCGGGGCATTACTCTGGGCCTCGGGATTACTAGTGCGACAATACCACTGCCCCTCCGCCTCCCCGAGACTTATTCACGCGAAAGACTTACACAACAGCGTAGAGGCCTCCGCAGGCCGAGTGGATGAATCCACGGACCACAGTGTGGAGGACAAATGTGAGGTACTAGGAGCAGGGGAGGAGAGGGAACATTGTTAGACAGAACAGCTTTATCCGTGTTTGACTCTTACACTGAGCACAACAGTCATTTCCAGCACTAATCGCCGAGGAAATGGTTTACAATGGAGAATTCCTATGTAATTCCCGATCAAACAGTGTAACGCAGCCTGAACAGACTCCCGAAGGGAGGGAGGGAGGGGGGGGGGGGGGGGGGGTGGGGTGGGGGAAGGGACTATTTCGCGACACAGGCCTGGAAGCGGCATCCGCCATGACGCACGGCCCGGCCGCTGCAGGAGCCGGGAGCTCCCTGCTGCCTCCCTGCTGGCAAAACGGGGAAGCGGTGGCCGCTTTGCGCCAATTTTCATGGCGCCAATTTGCGCCGGCGAGGCGCATTGCCGGATCTAACAGTGCAACAGAGTCTGAATGGGCTCCTGGTCTCCCAATCCCAGATCTAACAGCGTAACAGAGTCTGAATGGAGTCCTGGTCTCTGAATCCCAGATCTAACTGTGTAACAGAGTCTGAATGGACTCCTGGTCTCCCAATCCCGGATCTAACAGTGTAACAGAGTCTGAATGGACTCCTGGTCTCTCAATCCCAGATCTAACAGCGTAACAGAGTCTGAATGGACTCCTGGTCTCCCAATCCCGGATCTAACAGTGTAACAGAGTCTGAATGGGCTCCTGGTCTCCCACTCCCAGATCTAACTGTGTAACAGAGTCTGAATGGACTCCTGGTCTCCCAATCCCAGATATAACAGTGTAACAGAGTCTGAATGGACTCCTGGTCTCCCAATCCCGGATCTAACAGTGTAACAGAGTCTGAATGGACTCCTGGTCTCCCAATCCCGGATCTAACAGTGTAACAGAGTCTGAGTGGACTCCTGGTCTCCCAATCCCAGATCTAACAGTGTAACAGAGTCTGAATGGATCCTGGTCTCCCACTCCCAGATCTAACTGTGTAACAGAGTCTGAATGGACTCCTGGTCTCCCAATCCCAGATCTAACAGTGTAACTGAGTCTGAATGCACTCCTGGTCTCCCAATCCCAGATCTAACAGTGTAACAGAGTCTGAATGGACTCCGGGTCTCCCAATCCCAGATCTAACAGTGTAACAGAGTCTGAGTGGACTCCTGGTCTCTCAATCCCAGATTTAACAGTGTAACAGAGTCTGAATGGACGCCTGGTCTCTCAATCCCAGATCTAACAGTGTAACAGAGTCTGAATGGATCCTGGTCTCTCAATCCCAGATCTAACAGTGTAACTGAGTCTGAATGGACTCCTGGTCTCCCAATCCCAGATCTAACAGTGTAACTGAGTCTGAATGCACTCCTGGTCTCCCAATCCAGATCTAACAGTGTAACAGAGTCTGAATGGACTCCGGGTCTCCCAATCCCAGATATAACTGTGTAACAGAGTCTGAATGGACTCCTGGTCTCTCATTCCCAGATCTAACAGTGTAACAGAGTCTGAATGGACTCCTGGTCTCCCAATCCCAGATCTAACAGTGTAACGGAGTCTGAATGGACTCCTGGCCTCTCAATCCCAGATCTAACAGTGTAACGGAGTCTGAATGGACTCCTGGTCTCCGAATCCCAGATCTAACAGTGTAACAGAGTCTAAATGGACTCCTGGTCTCTCAATCCCAGATCTAACAGTGTAACAGAGTCTGAATGGACTCCTGGTCTCTCAATCCCAGATCTAACAGTGTAACGGAGTCTGAATGGACTCCTGGTCTCCGAATCCCAGATCTAACAGTGTAACAGAGTCTAAATGGACTCCTGGTCTCTCAATCCCAGATCTAACGGTGTAACAGAGTCTGAATGGACTCCTGGTCTCCCAATCCCAGATCTAACAGTGTAACAGAGTCTGAATGGACTCCTGGTCTCCCAATCCCAGATCTAACAGTGTAACAGAGTCTGAATGGACTCCTGGTCTCCCAATCCCAGATCTAACTGTGTAACAGAGTCTGAATGGACTCCTGGTCTCCCAATCCCAGATCTAACAGTGTAACAGAGTCTGAATGGACTCCTGGTCTCCCAATCCCAGATCTAACAGTGTAACAGAGTCTGAATGGACTCCTGGTCTCCCAATCCCAGATCTAACAGTGTAACAGAGTCTGAATGGACTCCTGGTCTCCCAATCCCAGATCTAACAGTGTAACAGAGTCTGAATGGACTCCTGGTCTCCCAATCCCAGATCTAACAGTGTAACAGAGTCTGAATGGACTCCTGGTCTCCCAATCCTGGATCTAACAGTGTAACAGAGTCTGAATGGAGTCCTGGTCTCCCAATCCCAGATCTAACAGTGTAACAGAGTCTGAATGGACTCCTGGTCTCCTAATCCCAGATCTAACAGTGTAACAGAGTCTGAATGGACTCCTGGTCTCCCAATCCCAGATCTAACAGTGTAACAGAGTCTGAATGGACTCCTGGTCTCCCAATCCCAGATCTAACAGTGTAACAGAGTCTGAATGGACTCCTGGTCTCCCAATCCCAGATCTAACAGTGTAACAGAGTCTGAATGGACTCCTGGTCTCCCAATCCCGGATCTAACAGTGTAACAGAGTCTGAATGGACTCCTGGTCTCCCAATCCCGGATCTAACAGTGTAACAGAGTCTGAATGGACGCCTGGTCTCTCAATCCCAGATCTAACAGTGTAACAGAGTCTGAATGGATCCTGGTCTCTCAATCCCAGATCTAACAGTGTAACTGAGTCTGAATGGACTCCTGGTCTCCCAATCCCAGATCTAACAGTGTAACTGAGTATGAATGCACTCCTGGTCTCCCAATCCCAGATCTAACAGTGTAACAGAGTCTGAATGGACGCCTGGTCTCTCAATCCCAGATCTAACAGTGTAACAGAGTCTGAATGGATCCTGGTCTCTCAATCCCAGATCTAACAGTGTAACTGAGTCTGAATGGACTCCTGGTCTCCCAATCCCAGATCTAACAGTGTAACTGAGTCTGAATGCACTCCTGGTCTCCCAATCCCAGATCTAACAGTGTAACAGAGTCTGAATGGACTCCTGGTCTCCCAATCCCAGATCTAACAGTGTAACTGAGTCTGAATGCACTCCTGGTCTCCCAATCCCAGATCTAACAGTGTAACAGAGTCTGAATGGACTCCTGGTCTCCCAATCCCGGATCTAACAGTGTAACAGAGTCTGAATGGACTCCTGGTCTCCCAATCCCAGATCTAACAGTGTAACAGAGTCTGAATGGACTCCTGGTCTCCCAATCCCGGATCTAACAGTGTAACAGAGTCTGAATGGACTCCTGGTCTCCCAATCCCGGATCTAACAGTGTAACAGAGTCTGAATGGACTCCTGGTCTCCCAATCCCGGATCTAACAGTGTAACAGAGTCTGAATGGACTCCTGGTCTCTCAATCCCAGATCTAACAGTGTAACAGAGTCTGAATGGACTCCTGGTCTCTCAATCCCAGATCTAACAGTGTAACAGAGTCTGAATGGACTCCTGGTCTCCCAAACCCAGATCTAACAGTGTAACAGAGTCTGAATGGACTCCTGGTCTCCCAATCCCAGATCTAACTGTGTAACAGAGTCTGAATGGACTCCTGGTCTCCCAATCCCAGATCTAACAGTGTAACAGAGTCTGAATGGACTCCTGGTCTCCCAATCCCGGATCTAACAGTGTAACAGAGTCTGAATGGACTCCTGGTCTCCCAATCCCAGATCTAACGGTGTAACAGAGTCTGAATGGACTCCTGGTGCCCCAATCCCCGATCTAACAGTGTAACAGAGTCTGAATGGGCTCCTGGTCTCCCAAACCCAGATCTAACAGTGTAACAGAGTCTGAATGGACTCCTGGTCTCCCAATCCCAGATCTAACAGTGTAACAGAGTCTGAATGGACTCCTGGTCGCTCAATCCCGATCTAACAGTGTAACAGAGTCTGAATGGACTCCTGGTCTCCCAATCACAGATCTAACAGTGTAACAGAGTCTGAATGGACTCCTGGTCTCCCAATCCCAGATCTAACAGTGTAACAGAGTCTGAATGGACTCCTGGTCTCCCAATCCCAGATCTAACAGTGTAACAGAGTCTGAATGGACTCCTGGTCTCTCAATCCCAGATCTAACAGTGTAACAGAGTCTGAATGGACTCCTGGTCTCTCAATCCCAGATCTAACAGTGTAACAGAGTCTGAATGGACTCCTGGTCTCCCAATCCCAGATCTAACAGTGTAACAGAGTCTGAATGGACTCCTGGTCTCCCAATCCCAGATCTAACAGTGTAACAGAGTCTGAATGGACTCCTGGTCTCTCAATCCCAGATCTAACAGTGTAACAGAGTCTGAATGGACTCCTGGTCTCCCAATCCCAGATCTAACAGTGTAACAGAGTCTGAATGGACTCCTGGTCTCTCAATCCCAGATCTAACAGTGTAACAGAGTCTGAATGGACTCCTGGTCTCCCAATCCCAGATCTAACAGTGTAACAGAGTCTGAATGGACTCCTGGTCTCCCAATTCCAGATCTAACAGTGTAACAGAGTCTGAATGGACTCCTGGTCACCCAATCCCAGATCTAACAGTGTAACAGAGTCTGAATGGACTCCTGGTCTCCCAATCCCAGATCTAACAGTGTAACAGAGTCTGAATGGACTCCTGGTCTCCCAATCCCAGATCTAACATTGTAACAGAGTCTGAATGGACTCCTGGTCTCCCAATCCCAGATCTAACAGTGTAACAGAGTCTGAATGGACTCCTGGTCTCCCAATAACGGATCTAACAGTGTAACAGAGTCTGAATGGACTCCTGGTCTCTCAATCCCAGATCTAACAGTGTAACAGAGTCTGAATGGACTCCTGGTCTCCCAATCCCAGATCTAACTGTGTAACAGAGTCTGAATGGACTCCTGGTCTCTCAATCCCAGATCTAACAGTGTAACAGAGTCTGAATGGACTCCTGGTCTCCCAATCCCAGATCTAACAGTGTAACAGAGTCTGAATGGACTCCTGGTCTCGCAATCCCAGATCTAACAGTGTAACAGAGTCTGAATGGACTCCTGGTCTCGCAATCACAGATCTAACATTGTAACAGAGTCTGAATGGAGTCCTGGTCTCTCAATCCCGGATCTAACGGTGTAACAGAGTCTGAATGGACTCCTGGTCTCCCAATCCCAGATCTAACAGTGTAACAGAGTCTGAATGGACTCCTGGTCTCCCAATCCCAGATCTAACAGTGTAACAGAGTCTGAATGGACTCCTGGTCTCCCAATCCCAGATCTAACAGAGTAACAGAGTCTGAATGGACTCCTGGTCTCCCAATCCCAGATCTAACTGTGTAACAGAGTCTGAATGGACTCCTGGTCTCCCAATCCCAGATCTAACAGTGTAACAGAGTCTGAATGGACTCCTGGTCTCCCAATCCCAGATCTAACAGTGTAACAGAGTCTGAATGGACTCCTGGTCTCTGAATCCCAGATCTAACAGTGTAACAGAGTCTGAATGGACTCCTGGTCTCCCAATCCCAGATCTAACAGTGTAACAGAGTCTGAATGGACTCCTGGTCTCCCAATCCCAGATCTAACAGTGTAACAGAGTCTGAATGGACTCCTGGTCTTTGAATCACAGATCTAACAGTGTAACAGAGTCTGAATGGACTCCTGGTCTCCCAATCCCAGATCTAACAGTGTAACAGAGTCTGAATGGACTCCTGGTCTCCCAATCCCAGATCTAACAGTGTAACAGAGTCTGAATGGACTCCTGGTCTCTGAATCCCAGATCTAACAGTGTAACAGAGTCTGAATGGACTCCTGGTCTCCCAATCCCAGATCTAACAGTGTAACAGAGTCTGAATGGGCTCCTGGTCTCCCAATCCCAGATCTAACAGTGTAACAGAGTCTGAATGGAGTCCTGGTCTCTCAATCCCGGATCTAACGGTGTAACAGAGTCTGAATGGACTCCTGGTCTCCCAATCCCAGATCTAACTGTGCAACAGAGTCTGAATGGAGTCCTGGTCTCCCAATCCCGGATCTAACGGTGTAACAGAGTCTGAATGGACTCCTGGTCTCCCAATCCCAGATCTAACTGTGTAACAGAGTCTGAATGGAGTCCTGGTCTCTCAATCCCGGATCTAACGGTGTAACAGAGTCTGAATGGACTCCTGGTCTCCCAATCCCAGATCTAACTGTGTAACAGAGTCTGAATGGACTCCTGGTCTCCCAATCCCGGATCTAACAGTCTAACAGAGTCTGAATGGAGTCCTGGTCTCCCAATCCCAGATCTAACAGTGTAACGGAGTCTGAATGGACTCCTGGTCTCCCAATCCCAGATCTAACAGTGTAACAGAGTCTGAATGGACTCCTGGTCTCTCAATCCCAGATCTAACAGTGTAACAGAGTCTGAATGGACTCCTGGTCTCCCAATCCCAGATCTAACATTGTAACAGAGTCTGAATGGACTCCTGGTCTCCCAATCCCAGATCTAACAGTGTAACAGAGTCTGAATGGACTCCTGGTCTCCCAATCCCAGATCTAACATTGTAACAGAGTCTGAATGGACTCCTGGTCTGCCAATCCCAGATCTAACAGTGTAACATAGTCTGAATGGACTCCTGGTCTCCCAATCCCAGATCTAACAGTGTAACAGAGTCTGAATGGACTCCTGGTCTCTCAATCCCGGATCTAACGGTGTAACGGAGTCTGAATGGGCTCCTGGTCTCCCAATCCCAGATCTAACTGTGTAACAGAGTCTGAATGGACTCCTGGTCTCTCAATCCCGGATCTAACGGTGTAACAGAGTCTGAATGGACTCCTGGTCTCCCAATCCCAGATCTAACATTGTAACAGAGTCTGAATGGAGTCCTGGTCTCTCAATCCCGGATCTAACGGTGTAACAGAGTCTGAATGGAGTCCTGGTCTCTCAATCCGGGATCTAACAGTGTAACAGAGTCTGAATGGACTCCTGGTCTCCCAATCCCAGATCTAACAGTGTAACAGAGTCTGAATGGACTCCTGGTCTCCCAATCCCAGATCTAACAGTGTAACAGAGTCTGAATGGACTCCTGGTCTCGCAATCCCAGATCTAACAGTGTAACAGAGTCTGAATGGACTCCTGGTCTCCCAATCCCAGATCTAACAGTGTAACAGAGTCTGAATGGACACCTGGTCTCTCAATCCCAGATCTAACAGTGTAACAGAGTCTGAATGGACTCCTGGTCTCCCAATCCCGGATCTAACAGTGTAACAGAGTCTGAATGGACTCCTGGTCGCTCAATCCCAGATCTAACAGTGTAACAGAGTCTGAATGGACTCCTGGTCTCCCAATCCCAGATCTAACAGTGTAACAGAGTCTGAATGGACTCCTGGTCTCCCAATCCCGGATCTAACAGTGTAACAGAGTCTGAATGGACTCCTGGTCTCCCAATCCCAGATCTAACAGTGTAACAGAGTCTGAATGGACTCCTGGTCTCCCAATCCCGGATCTAACAGTGTAACAGAGTCTGAATGGACTCCTGGTCTCCCAATCCCAGATCTAACAGTGTAACAGAGTCTGAATGCACTCCTGGTCTCCCAATCCCAGATCTAACTGTGTAACAGAGTCTGAATGGAGTCCTGGTCTCTCAACCCCGGATCTAACAGTGTAACAGAGTCTGAATGGACTCCTGGTCTCCCAATCCCAGATCTAACAGTGTAACAGAGTCTGAATGGACTCCTGGTCTCCCAATCCCAGATCTAACAGTGTAACAGAGTCTGAATGGACTCCTGGTCTCCCAATCCCAGATCTAACAGTGTAACAGAGTCTGAATGGACTCCTGGTCTCTCAATCCCAGATCTAACTGTGTAACAGAGTCTGAATGGACTCCTGGTCTCCCAATCCCAGATCTAACAGTGTAACAGAGTCTGAATGGACTCCTGGTCTCCCAATCCCAGATCTAACTGTGTAACAGAGTCTGAATGGAGTCCTGGTCTCTCAATCCCGGATCTAACTGTGTAACAGAGTCTGAATGGACTCCTGGTCTCCCAATCCCAGATCTAACTGTGTAACAGAGTCTGAATGGAGTCCTGGTCTCTCAATCCCAGATCTAACTGTGTAACAGAGTCTGAATGGACTCCTGGTCTCCCAATCCCAGATCTAACAGTGTAACAGAGTCTGAATGGACTCCTGGTCTCCCAATCCCAGATCTAACAGTGTAACAGAGTCTGAATGGACTCCTGGTCTCCCAATCCCAGATCTAACAGTGTAACAGAGTCTGAATGGACTCCTGGTCTCCCAATCCCAGATCTAACAGTGTAACAGAGTCTGAATGGACTCCTGGTCTCCCAATCCCAGATCTAACTGTGTAACAGTCTGAATGGACTCCTGGTCTCCCAATCCCAGATCTAACAGTGTAACAGAGTCTGAATGGACTCCTGGTCTCCCAATCCCAGATCTAACTGTGTAACAGAGTCTGAATGGACTCCTGGACTCCCAATCCCAGATCTAACAGTGTAACAGAGTCTGAATGGACTCCTGGTCTCTCAATCCCAGATCTAACAGTGTAACAGAGTCTGAATGGACTCCTGGTCTCCCAATCCCGGATCTAACAGCGTAACAGAGTCTGAATGGACTCCTGGTCTCCCAATCCCAGATCTAACTGTGTAACAGAGTCTGAATGGACTCCTGGACTCCCAATCCCAGATCTAACAGTGTAACAGAGTCTGAATGGACTCCTGGTCTCTCAATCCCAGATCTAACTGTGTAACAGAGTCTGAATGGACTCCTGGTCTCGCAATCCCAGATCTAACAGTGTAACAGAGTCTGAATGGACTCCTGGTCTCCCAATCCCAGATCTAACTGTGTAACAGAGTCTGAATGGAGTCCTGGTCTCTCAATCCCAGATCTAACAGTGTAACAGAGTCTGAATGGACTCCTGGTCTCTCAATCCCAGATTTAACTGTGTAACAGAGTCTGAATGGACTCCTGGTCTCCCAATCCCAGATCTAACAGTGTAACAGAGTCTGAATGGACTCCTGGTCTCCCAATCCCAGATCTAACAGTGTAACGGAGTCTGAATGGACTCCTGGTCTCCCAATCCCAGATCTAACAGTGTAACAGAGTCTGAATGGACTCCTGGTCTCCCAATCCCAGATCTAACAGTGTAACAGAGTCTGAATGGACTCCTGGTCTCCCAAACCCAGATTTAACAGTGTAACAGAGTCTGAATGGACTCCTGGTCTCCCAATCCCAGATCTAACAGTGTAACAGAGTCTGAATGGACTCCTGGTCTCCCAATCCCAGATCTAACAGTGTAACAGAGTCTGAATGGACTCCTGGTCTCCCAATCCCAGATCTAACAGTGTAACAGAGTCTGAATGGACTCCTGGTCTCTCAATCCCAGATCTAACTGTGTAACAGAGTCTGAATGGACTCCTGGTCTCCCAATCCCAGATCTAACAGTGTAACAGAGTCTGAATGGACTCCTGGTCTCCCAATCCCAGATCTAACAGTGTAACAGAGTCTGAATGGACTCCTGGTCTCCCAATCCCAGATCTAACAGTGTAACAGAGTCTGAATGGACTCCTGGTCTCCCAATCCCAGATCTAACAGTGTAACAGAGTCTGAATGGACTCCTGGTCTCCCAAACCCAGATTTAACAGTGTAACAGAGTCTGAATGTACTCCTGGTCTCCCAATCCCAGATCTAACAGTGTAACAGAGTCTGAATGGACTCCTGGTCTCCCAATCCCAGATCTAACAGTGTAACAGAGTCTGAATGGACTCCTGGTCTCCCAATCCCAGATCTAACAGTGTAACAGAGTCTGAATGGACTCCTGGTCTCCCAATCCCAGATCTAACAGTGTAACAGAGTCTGAATGGACTCCTGGTCTCCCAATCCCAGATCTAACAGTGTAACAGAGTCTGAATGGACTCCTGGTCTCTCAATCCCAGATCTAACATTGTAACAGAGTCTGAATGGACTCCTGGTCTCCCAATCCCAGATCTAACAGTGTAACAGAGTCTGAATGGACTCCTGGTCTCCCAATCCCAGATCTAACAGTGTAACAGAGTCTGAATGGACTCCTGGTCTCTCAATCCCAGATCTAACAGTGTAACAGAGTCTGAATGGACTCCTGGTCTCCCAATCCCAGATCTAACAGTGTAACAGAGTCTGAATGGACTCCTGGTCTCCCAATCCCAGATCTAACAGTGTAACAGAGTCTGAATGGACTCCTGGTCTCTCAATCCCAGATCTAACATTGTAACAGAGTCTGAATGGACTCCTGGTCTCCCAATCCCAGATCTAACAGTGTAACAGAGTCTGAATGGACTCCTGGTCTCCCAATCCCAGATCTAACAGTGTAACAGAGTCTGAATGGACTCCTGGTCTCTCAATCCCAGATCTAACTGTGTAACAGAGTCTGAATGGAGTCCTGGTCTCTCAATCCCAGATCTAACAGTGTAACAGAGTCTGAATGGACTCCTGGTCTCCCAATCCCAGATCTAACAGTGTAACAGAGTCTGAATGGACTCCTGGTCTCCCAATCCCAGATCTAACAGTGTAACAGAGTCTGAATGGACTCCTGGTCTCCCAATCCCAGATCTAACAGTGTAACAGAGTCTGAATGGACTCCTGGTCTCCCAATCCCGGATCTAACAGTTTAACAGAGTCTGAATGGACTCCTGGTCTCCCAATCCCAGATCTAACTGTGTAACAGAGTCTGAATGGACTCCTGGTCTCCCAATCCCGGATCTAACAGTGTAACAGAGTCTGAATGGACTCCTGGTCTCCCAAACCCAGATCTAACAGTGTAACAGAGTCTGAATGGACTCCTGGTCTCCCAATCCCAGATCTAACAGTGTAACAGAGTCTGAATGGACTCCTGGTCTCCCAATCCCGGATCGAACAGTGTAACAGAGTCTGAATGGACTCCTGGGGCGAAATTCTCCCCCAACGGCACGATGTCCGCCGACTGGCGCCAAAGACTGCGCCAATCAGATGGGCATCGCGCCAGCCCAAAGGTGCGGAATGCTCCGCATCTTTGGGGGCCGAGCCCCAACATTGAGGGGCTAGGCCGACGCCGGAGGGATTTCCGCCCCGCCAGCTGGCGGAAATGGCGTTTGTTGCCCCGCCAGCTGGCGCGGAAATGCGGCGCATGCGCGGGAGCGTCAGCGTCCGCTGACAGTTTCCCGCGCATGCGCAGTGGGGAGAGTCTCTTCCGCCTCCGCCATGGTGGAGGCCGTGGCGGAGGCGGAAGGGAAAGAGTGCCCCCACGGCACAGGCCCGCCCGCGGATCGGTGGGCCCCGATCGCGGGCCAGGCCACCGTGGGGGCACCCCCCGGGGCCAGATCGCCCCGCGCCCCCCCCAGGACCCCGGAGCCCGCCCGCGCCGCCTGGTCCCGCCGGTAAATACCAGGTTTGATTTACGCCGGCGGGACAGGCAATTTCTGGGCGGGACTTCGGCCCATCCGGGCCGGAGAATCCAGCGGGGGGTCCCGCCAACCGGCGCGGCCCGATTCCCGCCCCCCGCCCAATCTCCGGGAGCGGAGACTTCGGCGGGGGCGGGGGCGGGATTCACGGCGGCCAACGGCCATTCCCCGACCCGGCGGGGTCTGAATGGAGTCCTGGTCTCCGGGAGTATCTGGTGTTGGGTTTTCGGGGCAGAGCGAGGATGCTTTTACCTGTAGAGGCAGAATGTTGATTAAACAGGTCACACCAAACCCCACGAGCAGGAAGTTGGTGAACGCAAAGGCTCTGATCGCGTTTGTCAGCTTCTGGATTGTTCTATCCCGTGGTTTCTTTCCGCTGGGAGTGGCTGCTGTGGTGCTGAGGTAATAAAACAGGAGGAGTGAATGTTAACGTCACCACAACTACATCAGAACATCACCTCCCTCACACTGTCACTCAGTAACCCCTCTCCCCCAGCTCCCTCACACTGACACTCAGTAACCCCTCTCCCCCAGCACCCTGTGTTACTGACTGTATCTCTACTGATGTTAATCCAGCTCCCTCACACTGTCACTCGGTAACCCCTCTCCCCCAGCTCCCTCACACTGTCACTCAGTAACCCCTCTCCCCCAGCACCCTGTGTTACTGACTGTATCTCTACTGATGTTAATCCAGCTCCCTCACACTGTCACTCAGTAACCCCTCTCCCCCAGCTCCCTCACACTGACACTCAGTAACCCTCTCCCCCAGCACCCTGTGTTACTGACTGTATCTCTACTGATGTTAATCCAGCTCCCTCACACTGTCACTCAGTAACCCCTCTCCCCCAGCTCCCTCACACTGTCACTCAGTAACCCCTCTCCCCCAGCTCCCTCACACTGACACTCAGTAACCCCTCTCCCCCAGCTCCCTCACACTGTCACTCAGTAACCCCTCTCCCCCAGCACCCTGTGTTACTGACTGTATCTCTACTGATGTTAATCCAGCTCCCTCACACTGTCACTCAGTAACCCCTCTCCCCCAGCTCCCTCACACTGACACTCAGTAACCCTCTCCCCCAGCACCCTGTGTTACTGACTGTATCTCTACTGATGTTAATCCAGGTCCCTCACACTGTCACTCAGTAACCCCTCTCCCCCAGCTCCCTCACACTGTCACTCAGTAACCCCTCTCCCCCAGCTCCCTCACACTGTCACTCAGTAACCCCTCTCCCCCAGCTCCCTCACACTGACACTCAGTAACCCTCTCCCCCAGCACCCTGTGTTACTGACGGTATCTCTACTGATGTTAATCCAGCTCCCTCACACTGTCACTCAGTAACCCCTCTCCCCCAGCTCCCTCACACTGTCACTCAGTAACCCCTCTCCCCCAGCTTCCTCACACTGACACTCAGTAACCCTCTCCCCCAGCTCCCTCACACTGACACTCAGTAACCCTCTCCCCCAGCTCCCGCACACTGACACTCAGTAACCCCTCTCTCCCAGCTCCCTCACACTGACACTCAGTAACCCCTCTCTCCCAGCTCCCTCACACTGTCACTCAGTAACCCCTCTCCGCCAGCACCCTGTGTTACTGACTGTATCTCTACTGATGTTAATCCAGCTCCCTCACACTGTCACTCAGTAACCCCACTCCCCCAGCACCCTGTGTTACTGACTGTATCTCTACTGATGTTAATCCAGCTCCCTCATACTGTCACTCAGTAACCCCTCTCCCCCAGCATCCTGTGTTACTGACTGTATCCCTACTGATGTTAATCCAGCTCCCTCACACTATCACTCAGTAACCCCTCTCCCCCAGCTCCCTCACACTGACACTCAGTCACCCCTCTCCCCCAGCACCCTGTGTTACTGACTGTATCTCTACTGATGTTAATCCAGCTCCCTCACACTGTCACTCAGTAACCCCTCTCCGCCAGCTCCCTCGCACTGTCACTCAGTAACCCCTCTCCCCCAGCTCCCTCGCACTGTCACTCAGTAACCCCTCTCCCCCAGCTCCCTCACACTGACACTCAGTGACCCCTCTCCCACAGCTCCCTCACACTGACACTCAGTAACCCCTCTCCCCCAGCTCCCTCACACTGTCACTCAGTAACCCCTCTCCCCCATCACCCTGTGTTACTGACTGTATCTCTACTGATGTTAATCCAGCTCCCTCACACTGTCACTCAGGAACCCCTCTCCTCCAGCACCCTGTGTTACTGACTGTATCTCTACTGATGTTAACCCAGCTCCCTCACACTGTCACTCAGTAACCCCTCTCCCCCAGCTCCCTCACACTGTCACTCAGTAACCCCTCTCCCCCAGCTCCCTCACACTGTCACTCAGTAACCCCTCTCCCCAGCTCTCTCACACTGTCACTCGGTAACCCCTCTCCCCCAGCTCCCTCACACTGACACTCAGTAACCCCTCTCCCCCAGCTCCCTCACACTGTCACTCAGTAACCCCTCTCCCCCAGCTCCCTCACACTGTCACTCAGTAACCCCTCTCCCCCAGCTCCCTCACACTGACACTCAGTAACCCCTCTCCCCCAGCTCCCTCACACTGACACTCAGTAACCCCTCTCCCCCAGCACCCTCACACTGACACTCAGTAACCCCTCTCCCCCAGCTCCCTCACACTGACACTCAGTAACCCCTCTCCGCCAGCTCCCTCACACTGTCACTCAGTAACCCTTCTCCCACAGCACCCTGTGTTACTGACTGTATCTCTACTGATGTTAATCCAGCTCCCTCACACTGTCACTCAGTAACCCCTCTCCCCCCAGCACCCTGTGTTACTGACTGTATCTCCACTGATGTTAATCCAGCTCCCTCACACTGTCACTCAGTAACCCCTCTCCCACAGCACCCTGTGTTACTGACTGTATCTCTACTGATGTTAATCCAGCTCCCTCACACTGTCACTCAGTAACCCCTCTCCCCCAGCTCCCTCACACTGTCACTCAGTAACCCCTCTCCCCCAGCTCCCCCACACTGTCACTCAGTAACCCCTCTCCCCCAGCACCCTGTGTTACTGACTGTATGTCTACTGATGTTAATCCAGCACCCTCACACTGTCACTCAGTAACCCCTCTCCCCCAGCTCCCTCACACTGTCACTCAGTAACCCCTCTCCCCCAGCACCCTCACACTGTCACTCAGTAACCCCTCTCCACCAGCTCCCTCACACTGACACTCAGTAACCCCTGTCCCCCAGCACCCTGTGTTACTGACTGTATCTCTACTGGTGTTAATCCAGACCCCTCACACTGTCACTCAGTAACCCCTCTCCCCCAGCTCCCTCACACTGTCACTCAGTAACCCCTCTCCCCCAGCACCCTGTGTTACTGACTGTATCTCTACTGATGTTAATCCAGCTCCCTCACACTGTCACTCAGTAACCCTCTCCCCCAGCTCCCTCACACTGTCACTCAGTAACCCCTCTCCCCCAGCTCCCTCACACTGTCACTCAGTAACCCCTCTCCCCCAGCTCCCTCACACTGTCACTCAGTAACCCCTCTCCCCCAGCACCCTCACACTGACACTCAGTAACCCCTCTCCCCCAGCTCCCTCACACTGACACTCAGTAACCCCTCTCCGCCAGCTCCCTCACACTGTCACTCAGTAACCCCTCTCCCCCAGCTCCCTCACACTGTCACTCAGTAACCCCTCTCCCACAGCACCCTGTGTTACTGACTGTATCTCTACTGATGTTAATCCAGCTCCCTCACACTGTCACTCAGTAACCCCTCTCCCCCCAGCACCCTGTGTTACTGACTGTATCTCCACTGATGTTAATCCAGCTGCCTCACACTGTCACTCAGTAACCCCTCTCCCACAGCACCCTGTGTTACTGACTGTATCTCTACTGATGTTAATCCAGCTCCCTCACAATGTCACTCAGTAACCCCTCTCCCCCAGCTCCCTCACACTGTCACTCAGTAACCCCTCTCCCCCAGCTCCCCCACACTGTCACTCAGTAACCCCTCTCCCCCAGCACCCTGTGTTACTGACTGTATGTCTACTGATGTTAATCCAGCACCCTCACACTGTCACTCAGTAACCCCTCTCCCCCAGCTCCCTCACACTGTCACTCAGTAACCCCTCTCCCCCAGCACCCTCACACTGTCACTCAGTAACCCCTCTCCACCAGCTCCCTCACACTGACACTCAGTAACCCCTGTCCCCCAACACCCTGTGTTACTGACTGTATCTCTACTGGTGTTAATCCAGCTCCCTCACACTGTCACTCAGTAACCCCTCTCCCCCAGCTCCCTCACACTGTCACTCAGTAACCCTCTCCCCCAGCACATTGTGTTACTGACTGTATCTCTACTGATGTTAATCCAGCTCCCTCACACTGTCACTCAGTAACCCCTCTCCCCCAGCACCCTCACACTGTCACTCAGTAACCCCTCTCCCCCAGCACCCTCACACTGTCAGTCAGTAGCCCCTCTCCCCCAGCACCCTCACAATGACACTCAGTAACCCCTCTCCCCCAGCACCCTCACACTGTCACTCAGTAACCCCTCACCCCCAGCTCCCTCACACTGTCACTCAGTAACCCCTCTCCCCCAGCTCCCTGTGTTACTGACTGTATCTCTACTAATGTTAATCCAGCTCCCTCACACTGTCACTCAGTAACCCCTCTCCCCCAGTACCCTGTGTTACTGACTGTATCTCTACTGATGTTAATCCAGCACCCTCACAGGGTCACTCAGTAACCCCTCTCCCCCAGCTCCCTCACACTGTCACTCAGTAACCCCTCTCCCCCAGCACCCTCACACTGTCACTCAGTAACCCCTCTCCACCAGCTCCCTCACACTGACACTCAGTAACCCCTGTCCCCCAGCACCCTGTGTTACTGACTGTATCTCTACTGGTGTTAATCCAGCTCCCTCACACTGTCACTCAGTAACCCCTCTCCCCCAGCTCCCTCACACTGTCACTCAGTAACCCTCTCCCCCAGCACCTTGTGTTACTGACTGTATCTCTACTGATGTTAATCCAGCTCCCTCACACTGTCACTCAGTAACCCCTCTCCCCCAGCACCCTCACACTGTCACTCAGTAACCCCTCTCCCCCATAGCTCCCTCACACTAACACTCGGTAACCCCTCTCCCCCAGCTCCCTCACACTGACACTCAGTAACCCTCTCCCCCAGCTCCCTCACACTGTCACTCAGTAACCCCTCTCCCCCAGCACCCTGTGTTACTGACTGTATCTCTACTGATGTTAATCCAGCTCCCTCACACTGTCACTCAGTAACCCCTCTCCCCCAGCACCCTGTGTTACTGACTGTATCTCTACTGATGTTAATCCAGCTCCCTCACACTGTCACTCAGTAACCCCTCTCCCCCAGCACCCTGTGTTACTGATTGTATCTCTACTGATGTTAATCCAGCTCCCTCACACTGTCACTCAGTAAGCCCTCTCCCCCAGCTCCCTCTCACTGTCACTCAGTAACCCCTCTCCCCCAGCACCCTGTGTTACTGACTGTATCCCTACTGATGTTAATCCAGCTCCCTCACACTGTCACTCAGTAACCCCTCTCCCCCAGCTCCCTCTCACTGTCACTCAGTAACCCCTCTCCCCCAGCATCCGTTGTTACTGACTGTATCTCTACTGATGTTAATCCAGCTCCCTCTCACTGTCACTCAGTAACCCCTCTCCCCCAGCTCCCTCACACTGTCACTCAGTAACCCCTCTCCCCCAGCTCCCTCACACTGTCACTCAGTAACCCCTCTCCCCAGCACCCTGTGTTACTGACTGTCTCTCTACTGATGTTAATCCAGCTCCCTCACACTGTCACTCAGTAACCCCTCTCCCCCCAGCACCCTGTGTTACTGACTGTATCTCTACTGATGTTAATCCAGCTCCCTCTCACTGTCACTCAGTAACCCCTCTCCCCCAGCACCCTGTGTTACTGACTGTATCTCTACTGATGTTAATCCAGCTCCCTCACACTGTCACTCAGTAACCCCTCTCCCCCAGCAACCTGTGTTACTGACTGTATCTCTACTGATGTTAATCCAGCTCCCTCACACTGTCACTCAGTAACCCCTCTCCCCCAGCACCCTCACACTGTCACTCAGTAACCCCTCTCCCCAGCACCCTGTGTTACTGACTGTCTCTCTACTGATGTTAATCCAGCTCCCTCACACTGTCACTCAGTAACCCCTCTCCCCCAGCTCCCTCACACTGTCACTCAGTAACCCCTCTCCCCCAGCTCCCTCACACTGTCACTCAGTAACCCCTCTCCCCCCAGCTCCCTCACACTGTCACTCAGTAACCCCTCTCCCCCAGCTCCCTCACACTGACACTCAGTAACCCCTCTCCCCCAGCATCCTGTGTTACTGACTGTATCTGTACTGATGTTAATCCAGCTCCCTCACACTGACACTCAGTAACCCCTCTCCCCCAGCACCCTGTGTTACTGACTGTATCTGTACTGATGTTAATCCAGCTCCCTCTCACTGTCACTCAGTAACCCCTCTCCCCCAGCTCCCTCACACTGACACTCAGTAACCCCTCTCCCCCAGCTCCCTCACACTGTCACTCAGTAACCCCTCTCCCCCAGCTCCCTCACACTGACACTCAGTAACCCCTCTCCCCCAGCATCCTTGTTACTGACTGTATCTCTACTGATGTTAATCCAGCTCCCTCACACTGACACTCAGTAACCCCTCTCCCCCAGCTCCCTCACACTGTCACTCAGTAACCCCTCTCCCCCAGCACCCTGTGTTACTGACTGTATCTCTACTGATGTTAATCCAGCTCCCTCTCACTGTCACTCAGTAACCCCTCTCCCCCAGCTCCCTCACACTGTCACTCAGTAACCCCTCTCCCCCGCACCCTGTGTTACTGACTGTATCTCTACTGATGTTAATCCAGCTCCCTCACACTGTCACTCAGTAACCCCTCTCCCCCAGCTCCCTCACACTGACACTCAGTAACCCCTCTCCCCCAGCACCCTCACACTGACACTCAGTAACCCCTATCCCCCAGCACCCTGTGTTACTGACTGTATCTCTACTGATGTTAATCCAGCTCCCTCACACTGTCACTCAGGAAACCCTCTCCCCCAGCACCCTGTGTTACTGACTGTATCTCTACTGATGTTAATCCAGCTCCCTCACACTGACACTCAGTAACCCCTCTCCCCCAGCACCCTCACACTGTCACTCAGTAACCCCTCTCCCCCCAGCACCCTGTGTTACTGACTGTATCTCTACTGATGTTAATCCAGCTCCCTCACACTGTAACTCAGTAACCCCTCTCCCCCAGCTCCCTCGCACTGACACTCAGCAACCCCTCTCCCCCAGCTCCCTCACACTGTCACTCAGTAACCCCTCTCCCTCAGCTCCCCCACACTGTCACTCAGTAACCCCTCTCCCCCAGCTCCCTCACACTGTCACTCAGTAACCCCTCTCCCCCAGCACCCTGTGTTACTGACAGTATCTCTACTGATGTTAATCCAGCTCCCTCACACACTCACTCAGTAACCCCTCTCCCCCAGCACCCTGTGTTACTGACTGTATCTCTACTGATGTTAATCCAGCTCCCTCACACTGTCACTCAGTAACCCCTCTCCCCAGCTCTCTCACACTGTCACTCGGTAACCCCTGTCCCCCAGCTCCCTCACACTGTCACTCGGTAACCCCTCTCCCCCAGCTCTCTCACACTGTCACTCAGTAACCCCTCTCCCCAGCTCTCTCACACTGTCACTCAGTAACCCCTCTCCCCCAGCTCCCTCACACTGTCACTCGGTAACCCCTCTCCCCCAGCTCCCTCACACTGTCACTCAGTAACCCCTCTCGCCCAGAACCCTGTGTTACTGACTGTATCTCTACTGATGTTAATCCAGCTCCCTCACACTGACACTCAGTAACCCCCCTCCCCCAGCACCCTGTGTTACTGACTGTATTTCTACTGATGTTAATCCAGCTCCCTCACACTGTCACTCAGTAACCCCTCTCCCCCAGCTCCCTGTGTTACTGACTGTATTTCTACTGATGTTAATCCAGCTCCCTCACACTGTCACTCAGTAACCCCTCTCCCCCAGCTCCCTCACACTGTCACTCAGTAACCCCTCTCCCCAGCACCCTGTGTTACTGACTGTATTTCTACTCATGTTAATCCAGCTCCCTCACACTGTCACTCAGTAACCCCTCTCTCCCAGCTCCCTCACACTGTCACTCAGTAACCCCTATCCCCCAGCACCCTCACACTGTCACTCAGTAACCCCTCTCACCAGCACCCTGTGTTACTGACTGTATCCCTACTAATGTTAATCCAGCTCCCTCACACTGTCACTCAGTAACCCCTCTCCCCCAGCTCCCTGTGTTACTGACTGTATCTCTAATGATGTTAATCCAGCTCCCTCACACTGACACTCAGCAACCCTCTCCCCCAGCACCCTGTGTTACTGACTGTATCTCTACTGATGTTAATCCAGCTCCCTCACACTGTCACTCAGTAACCCCTCTCCCCCAGCACCCTGTGTCACTGACTGTATCTCTACTGATGTTAATCCAGCTCCCTCACACTGTCACTCAGTAACCCCTCTCCCCCAGCTCCCTCACACTGTCACTCAGTAACCCCTCTCCCCCAGCTCCCTCACACTGTCACTCAGTAACCCCTCTCCCCCAGCTCCCTCACACTGTCACTCAGTAACCCCTCTCCCCCAGCTCCCTCACACTGACACTCAGTAACCCCTCTCCCCAGCACCCTGTGTTACTGACTGTATCTCTACTGATGTTAATCCAGCTCCCTCACACTGTTACTCAGTAACCCTCTCCCCCAGCTCCCTCACACTGTCACTCAGTAACCCCTCTCCCCCAGCACCCTGTGTTGCTGACTGTATCTCTACTGATGTTAATCCAGCTCCCTCACACTGTCACTCAGTAACCCCTCTCCCCCAGCACCCTGCGTTACTGACCTTATGTCTACTGATGTTAATCCAGCTCCCTCACACTGTCACTCAGTAACCCCTCTCCCCCAGCACCCTGCGTTACTGACTGTATGTCTACTGATGTTAATCCAGCTCCCTCACACTGACACTCAGTAACCCCTCTCTCCCAGCTCCCTCACACTGTCACTCAGTAACCCCACTCCCCCAGCACCCTCACACTGTCACTCGGTAACCCCTCTCCCCCAGCTCCCTGACACTGTCACTCAGTAACCCCTCTCCCCCAGCTCCCTGTGTTACTGACTGTATCTCTACTGATGTTAATCCAGCTCCCTCACACGGACACTCAGTAACCCCTCTCCCCCAGCACCCTGTGTTACTGACTGTATCTCTACTGATGTTAATCCAGCTCCCTCACACTGTCACTCAGTAACCCCTCTCCCCCAGCTCCCTCACACTGTCACTCAGTAACCCCTCTCCCCCAGCTCCCTCATACTGACACTCCGTAACCCCTCTCCCCCAGCTCCCTCACACTGTCACTCAGTAACCCCTCTCCCCCAGCTCCCTCACACTGACACTCAGTAACCCCTCTCCCCCAGCACCCTGTGTTACTGACTGTATCTCTACTGATGTTAATCCAGCTCCCTCACACTGACACTCAGTAACCCCTCTCCGCAGCTGCCTCACACTGACACTCAGTAACCCCTCTCCCCCAGCTCCCTCACACTGTCACTCAGTAACATCTCTCCCCCAGCTCCCTCACACTGTCACTCAGTAACCCCTCTCCCCCAGCTCTCTCACACTGTCACTCAGTAACCCCTCTCCCCCAGCTCCCTCACACTGTCACTCAGTAACCCCTCTCCCCCAGCTCCCTGTGTTACTGACTGTATTTCTACTGATGTTAATCCAGCTCCCTCACACTGTCACTCAGTAACCCCTCTCCCCCAGCTCCCTCACACTGTCACTCAGTAACCCCTCTCCCCCAGCTCCCTCACACTGTTACTCAGTAACCCCTCTCTCCCAGCTCCCTCACACTGACACTCAGTAACCCCTCTCCCCCAGCTCCCTCACACTGTCACTCAGTAACCCCTCTACCCCAGCTCCCTCACACTGACACTCAGTAACCCCTCTCCCCCAGCTCCCTCACACTGACACTCAGTAACCCCTCTCCCCCAGCACCCTGTGTCACTGACTGTATCTCTACTGATGTTAATCCAGCTCCCTCACACTGACACTCAGTAACCCCTCTCCCCCAGCACCCTGTGTTACTGACTGTATCTCTACTGATGTTAATCCAGCTCCCTCACACTGTCACTCAGTAACCCCTCTCCCCCAGCACCCTGTGTCACTGACTGTATCTCTACTGATGTTAATCCAGCTCCCTCACACTGTCACTCAGTAACCCCTCTCCCCCAGCACCCTGTGTTACTGACTGTATCTCTACTGATGTTAATCCAGCTCCCTCACACTTTCACTCAGTAACCCCTCTCCCCCAGCTCCCTCACACTGACACTCAATAACCCCTCTCCCCCAGCACCCTGTGTCACTGACTGTATCTCTACTGATGTTAATCCAGCTCCCTCACACTGTCACTCAGTAACCCCTCTCCCCCAGCACCCTGTGTTACTGACTGTATCTCTACTGATGTTAATCCAGCTCCCTCACACTGTTACTCAGTAACCCCTCTCCCCCAGCTCCCTCACACTGACACTCAGTAACCCCTCTCCCCCAGCTCCCTCACACTGTCACTCAGTAACCCCTCTCCCCCAGCTCCCTCACACTGTCACTCAGTAACCCCTCTCCCCCAGCACCCTGTGTCACTGACTGTATCTCTACTGATGTTAATCCAGCACCCTCACACTGTCACTCAGTAACCCCTCTCCCCCAGCACCCTGTGTTACTGACTGTATCTCTACTGATGTTAATCCAGCTCCCTCACACTGTTACTCAGTAACCCCTCTCCCCCAGCTCCCTCACACTGACACTCAGTAACCCCTCTCCCCCAGCTCCCTCACACTGACACTCAGTAACCCCTCTCTCCCAGCTCCCTCACACTGTCACTCAGTAACCCCTATCCCCCAGCACCCTCACACTGTCACTCAGTAACCCCTCTCACCAGCACCCTGTGTTACTGACTGTATCCCTACTAATGTTAATCCAGCTCCCTCACACTGTCACTCAGTAACCCCTCTCCCCCAGCTCCCTCACACTGACACTCAGTAACCCCTCTCCCCCAGCTCCCTCACACTGACACTCAGTAACCCCTCTCCCCCAGCTCCCTGTGTTACTGACTGTATTTCTACTGATGTTAATCCAGCTCCCTCACACTGTCACTCAGTAACCCCTCTCCCCCAGCTCCCTCACACGGTCACTCAGTAACCCCTCTCCCCCAGCACCCTGTGTTACTGACTGTATTTCTACTCATGTTAATCCAGCTCCCTCACACTGTCACTCAGTAACCCCTCTCTCCCAGCTCCCTCACACTGTCACTCAGTAACCCCTATCCCCCAGCACCCTCACACTGTCACTCAGTAACCCCTCTCACCAGCACCCTGTGTTACTGACTGTATCCCTACTAATGTTAATCCAGCTCCCTCACACTGTCACTCAGTAACCCCTCTCCCCCAGCTCCCTGTGTTACTGACTGTATCTCTAATGATGTTAATCCAGCTCCCTCACACTGACACTCAGCAACCCTCTCCCCCAGCACCCTGTGTTACTGACTGTATCTCTACTGATGTTAATCCAGCTCCCTCACACTGTCACTCAGTAACCCCTCTCCCCCAGCATCCTGTGTCACTGACTGTATCTCTACTGATGTTAATCCAGCTCCCTCACACTGTCACTCAGTAACCCCTCTCCCCCAGCTCCCTCACACTGTCACTCAGTAACCCCTCTCCCCCAGCTCCCTCACACTGTCACTCAGTAACCCCTCTCCCCCAGCTCCCTCACACTGTCACTCAGTAACCCCTCTCCCCCAGCTCCCTCACACTGACACTCAGTAACCCCTCTCCCCAGCACCCTGTGTTACTGACTGTATCTCTACTGATGTTAATCCAGCTCCCTCACACTGTTACTCAGTAACCCTCTCCCCCAGCTCCCTCACACTGTCACTCAGTAACCCCTCTCCCCCAGCACCCTGTGTTGCTGACTGTATCTCTACTAATGTTAATCCAGCTCCCTCACACTGTCACTCAGTAACCCCTCTCCCCCAGCTCCCTGTGTTACTGACTGTATCTCTAATGATGTTAATCCAGCTCCCTCACACTGACACTCAGCAACCCTCTCCCCCAGCACCCTGTGTTACTGACTGTATCTCTCCTGATGTTAATCCAGCTCCCTCACACTGTCACTCAGTAACCCCTCTCCCCCAGCATCCTGTGTCACTGACTGTATCTCTACTGATGTTAATCCAGCTCCCTCACACTGTCACTCAGTAACCCCTCTCCCCCAGCTCCCTCACACTGTCACTCAGTAACCCCTCTCCCCCAGCTCCCTCACACTGTCACTCAGTAACCCCTCTCCCCCAGCTCCCTCACACTGTCACTCAGTAACCCCTCTCCCCCAGCTCCCTCACACTGACACTCAGTAACCCCTCTCCCCAGCACCCTGTGTTACTGACTGTATCTCTACTGATGTTAATCCAGCTCCCTCACACTGTTACTCAGTAACCCTCTCCCCCAGCTCCCTCACACTGTCACTCAGTAACCCCTCTCCCCCAGCACCCTGTGTTGCTGACTGTATCTCTACTGATGTTAATCCAGCTCCCTCACACTGTCACTCAGTAACCCCTCTCCCCCAGCACCCTGCGTTACTGACCTTATGTCTACTGATGTTAATCCAGCTCCCTCACACTGTCACTCAGTAACCCCTCTCCCCCAGCACCCTGCGTTACTGACTGTATGTCTACTGATGTTAATCCAGCTCCCTCACACTGACACTCAGTAACCCCTCTCTCCCAGCTCCCTCACACTGTCACTCAGTAACCCCACTCCCCCAGCACCCTCACACTGTCACTCGGTAACCCCTCTCCCCCAGCTCCCTGACACTGTCACTCAGTAACCCCTCTCCCCCAGCTCCCTGTGTTACTGACTGTATCTCTACTGATGTTAATCCAGCTCCCTCACACGGACACTCAGTAACCCCTCTCCCCCAGCACCCTGTGTTACTGACTGTATCTCTACTGATGTTAATCCAGCTCCCTCACACTGTCACTCAGTAACCCCTCTCCCCCAGCTCCCTCACACTGTCACTCAGTAACCCCTCTCCCCCAGCTCCCTCATACTGACACTCCGTAACCCCTCTCCCCCAGCTCCCTCACACTGTCACTCAGTAACCCCTCTCCCCCAGCTCCCTCACACTGACACTCAGTAACCCCTCTCCCCCAGCACCCTGTGTTACTGACTGTATCTCTACTGATGTTAATCCAGCTCCCTCACACTGACACTCAGTAACCCCTCTCCGCAGCTGCCTCACACTGACACTCAGTAACCTCTCTCCCCCAGCTCCCTCACACTGTCACTCAGCAACCCCTCTCCCCCAGCTCCCTCACACTGTCACTCAGTAACCCCTCTCCCCCAGCACCCTGTGTCACTGACTGTATCTCTACTGATGTTAATCCAGCTCCCTCACACTGTCACTCAGTAACCCCTCTCCCCCAGCTCCCTCACACTGTCACTCAGTAACTCCTCTCCCCCAGCTCCCTCACACTGTCACTCGGTAACCCCTCTCCCCCAGCACCCTGTGTTACTGACTGTATCCCTACTGATGTTAATCCAGCTCCCTCACACTGTAACTCAGTAACCCCTCTCCCCCAGCTCCCTCACAGTGTCACTCAGTAACCCCTCTCCCCCAGCTCCCTCACACTGACACTCCGTAACCCCTCTCCCCCAGCTCCCTCACACTGTCACTCAGTAACCCCTCTCCCCCAGCTCCCTCACACTGACACTCAGTAACCCCTCTCCCCCAGCACCCTCACACTGACACTCAGTAACCCCTCTCCCCCAGCTCCCGCACACTGTCACTCGGTAACCCCTCTCCCCCAGCACCCTGTGTTACTGACTGTATCTCTACTGATGTTAATCCAGCTCCCTCACACTGTCACTCAGTAACCCCTCTCCCCCAGCTCCCTCACACTGTCACTCAGTAACCCCTCTCGTCCAGCTCCCTCACACTGTCACTCAGTAACCCCTCTCCCCCAGCTCTCTCACACTGTCACTCAGTAACCCCTCTCCCCCAGCTCCCTCACACTGTCACTCAGTAACCCCTCTCCCCCAGCACCCTGTGTTACTGACTGTATCTCTACTGATGTTAATCCAGCTCTCTCACACTGACACTCAGTAACCCCTCTCCCCCAGCTTCCTCACACTGACACTCAGTAACCCCTCTCCCCCAGCACCCTGTGTTACTGACTGTTTCTCTACTGATGTTAATCCAGCTCCCTCACACTGTCACTCAGTAACCCCTCTCCCCCAGCTCCCTCACACTGTCACTCAGTAACCCCTCTCGTCCAGCTCCCTCACACTGTCACTCAGTAACCCCTCTCCCCCAGCTCTCTCACACTGTCACTCAGTAACCCCTCTCCCCCAGCTCCCTCACACTGTCACTCAGTAACCCCTCTCCCCCAGCTCCCTGTGTTACTGACTGTATTTCTACTGATGTTAATCCAGCTCCCTCACACTGTCACTCAGTAACCCCTCTCCCCCAGCTCCCTCACACTGTCACTCAGTAACCCCTCTCCCCCAGCTCCCTCACACTGTTACTCAGTAACCCCTCTCTCCCAGCTCCCTCACACTGACACTCAGTAACCCCTCTCCCCCAGCTCCCTCACACTGTCACTCAGTAACCCCTCTACCCCAGCTCCCTCACACTGACACTCAGTAACCCCTCTCCCCCAGCTCCCTCACACTGACACTCAGTAACCCCTCTCCCCCAGCACCCTGTGTCACTGACTGTATCTCTACTGATGTTAATCCAGCTCCCTCACACTGTCACTCAGTAACCCCTCTCCCCCAGCACCCTGTGTCACTGACTGTATCTCTACTGATGTTAATCCAGCTCCCTCACACTGTCACTCAGTAACCCCTCTCCCCCAGCACCCTGTGTTACTGACTGTATCTCTACTGATGTTAATCCAGCTCCCTCACACTGTCACTCAGTAACCCCTCTCCCCCAGCTCCCTCACACTGACACTCAATAACCCCTCTCCCCCAGCACCCTGTGTCACTGACTGTATCTCTACTGATGTTAATCCAGCTCCCTCACACTGTCACTCAGTAACCCCTCTCCCCCAGCACCCTGTGTTACTGACTGTATCTCTACAGATGTTAATCCAGCTCCCTCACACTGTTACTCAGTAACCCCTCTCCCCCAGCTCCCTCACACTGACACTCAGTAACCCCTCTCCCCCAGCTCCCTCACACTGTCACTCAGTAACCCCTCTCCCCCAGCTCCCTCACACTGTCACTCAGTAACCCCTCTCCCCCAGCACCCTGTGTCACTGACTGTATCTCTACTGATGTTAATCCAGCACCCTCACACTGTCACTCAGTAACCCTCTCCCCCAGCTCCCTCACACTGACACTCAGTAACCCCTCTCCCACAGCACCCTGTGTTACTGACTGTATCTCTACTGATGTTAATCCAGCTCCCTCACACTGTTACTCAGTAACCCCTCTCCCCCAGCTCCCTCACACTGACACTCAGTAACCCCTCTCCCCCAGCTCCCTCACACTGACACTCAGTAACCCCTCTCCCCCAGCTCCCTCACACTGTCACTCAGTAACCCCTATCCCCCAGCACCCTCACACTGTCACTCAGTAACCCCTCTCCCCCAGCACCCTGTGTTACTGACTGTATCCCTACTAATGTTAATCCAGCTCCCTCACACTGTCACTCAGTAACCCCTCTCCCCCAGCTCCCTCACACTGACACTCAGTAACCCCTCTCCCCCAGCTCCCTCACACTGACACTCAGTAACCCCTCTCCCCCAGCACCCTGTGTTACTGACTGTATCTCTAATGATGTTAATCCAGCTCCCTCACACTGTCACTCAGTAACCCCTCTCCCCCAGCTCCCTCACACTGTCACTCAGTAACCTCTCTCCCCCAGCTCCCTCACACTGTCACTCAGCAACCCCTCTCCCCCAGCTCCCTCACACTGTCACTCAGTAACCCCTCTCCCCCAGCACCCTGTGTCACTGACTGTATCTCTACTGATGTCAATCCAGCTCCCTCACACTGTCACTCAGTAACCCCTCTCCCCCAGCTCCCTCACACTGTCACTCAGTAACCCCTCTCCCCCAGCTCCCTCACACTGTCACTCAGTAACCCCTCTCCCCCAGCTCCCTCACACTGTCACTCAGTAACCCCTCTCCCCCAGCTCCCTCACACTGACACTCAGTAACCCCTCTCCCCAGCACCCTGTGTTACTGACTGTATCTCTACTGATGTTAATCCAGCTCCCTCACACTGTCACTCAGTAACCCCTCTCCCCCAGCACCCTGTGTTACTGACTGTATCTCTACTGATGTTAATCCAGCTCCCTCACACTGTCACTCAGTAACCCCTCTCCCCCAGCACCCTGTGTTGCTGACTGTATCTCTACTGATGTTAATCCAGCTCCCTCACACTGTCACTCAGTAACCCCTCTCCCCCAGCACCCTGCGTTACTGACTGTATGTCTACTGATGTTAATCCAGCTCCCTCACACTGCCACTCAGTAACCCCTCTCCCCCAGCACCCTGCGTTACTGACTGTATGTCTACTGATGTTAATCCAGCTCCCTCACACTGACACTCAGTAACCCCTCTCTCCCAGCTCCCTCACACTGTCACTCAGTAACCCCACTCCCCCAGCACCCTCACACTGTCACTCGGTAACCCCTCTCCCCCAGCTCCCTCACACTGTCACTCAGTAACCCCTCTCCCCCAGCTCCCTGTGTTACTGACTGTATCTCTACTGATGTTAATCCAGCTCCCTCACACGGACACTCAGTAACCCCTCTCCCCCAGCACCCTGTGTTACTGACTGTATCTCTACTGATGTTAATCCAGCTCCCTCACACTGTCACTCAGTAACCCCTCTCCCCCAGCACACTGTGTTACTGACAGTATCTCTACTGATGTTAATCCAGCTCCCTCACACTGTCACTCAGTAACCCCTCTCCCCCAGCACACTGTGTTACTGACTGTATCTCTACTGATGTTAATCCAGCTCCCTCACACTGTCACTCAGTAACCCCTCTCCCCCAGCTCCCTCACACTGTCACTCAGTAACCCCTCTCGTCCAGCTCCCTCACACTGTCACTCAGTAACCCCTCTCCCCCAGCTCCCTCACACTGACACTCCGTAACCCCTCTCCCCCAGCTCCCTCACACTGTCACTCAGTAACCCCTCTCCCCCAGCTCCCTCACACTGACACTCAGTAACCCCTCTCCCCCAGCACCCTCACACTGACACTCAGTAACCCCTCTCCCCCAGCTCCCGCACACTGTCACTCGGTAACCCCTCTCCCCCAGCACCCTGTGTTACTGACTGTATCTCTACTGATGTTAATCCAGCTCCCTCACACTGTCACTCAGTAACCCCTCTCCCCCAGCTCCCTCACACTGTCACTCAGTAACCCCTCTCGTCCAGCTCCCTCACACTGTCACTCAGTAACCCCTCTCCCCCAGCTCTCTCACACTGTCACTCAGTAACCCCTCTCCCCCAGCTCCCTCACACTGTCACTCAGTAACCCCTCTCCCCCAGCACCCTGTGTTACTGACTGTATCTCTACTGATGTTAATCCAGCTCTCTCACACTGACACTCAGTAACCCCTCTCCCCCAGCTTCCTCACACTGACACTCAGTAACCCCTCTCCCCCAGCACCCTGTGTTACTGACTGTTTCTCTACTGATGTTAATCCAGCTCCCTCACACTGTCACTCAGTAACCCCTCTCCCCCAGCTCCCTCACACTGTCACTCAGTAACCCCTCTCGTCCAGCTCCCTCACACTGTCACTCAGTAACCCCTCTCCCCCAGCTCTCTCACACTGTCACTCAGTAACCCCTCTCCCCCAGCTCCCTCACACTGTCACTCAGTAACCCCTCTCCCCCAGCTCCCTGTGTTACTGACTGTATTTCTACTGATGTTAATCCAGCTCCCTCACACTGTCACTCAGTAACCCCTCTCCCCCAGCTCCCTCACACTGTCACTCAGTAACCCCTCTCCCCCAGCTCCCTCACACTGTTACTCAGTAACCCCTCTCTCCCAGCTCCCTCACATTGACACTCAGTAACCCCTCTCCCCCAGCTCCCTCACACTGACACTCAGTAACCCCTCTCCCCCAGCACCCTGTGTCACTGACTGTATCTCTACTGATGTTAATCCAGCTCCCTCACACTGTCACTCAGTAACCCCTCTCCCCCAGCACCCTGTGTCACTGACTGTATCTCTACTGATGTTAATCCAGCTCCCTCACACTGTCACTCAGTAACCCCTCTCCCCCAGCACCCTGTGTCACTGACTGTATCTCTACTGATGTTAATCCAGCTCCCTCACACTGTCACTCAGTAACCCCTCTCCCCCAGCACCCTGTGTTACTGACTGTATCTCTACTGATGTTAATCCAGCTCCCTCACACTGTCACTCAGTAACCCCTCTCCCCCAGCTCCCTCACACTGACACTCAATAACCCCTCTCCCCCAGCACCCTGTGTCACTGACTGTATCTCTACTGATGTTAATCCAGCTCCCTCACACTGTCACTCAGTAACCCCTCTCCCCCAGCACCCTGTGTTACTGACTGTATCTCTACAGATGTTAATCCAGCTCCCTCACACTGTTACTCAGTAACCCCTCTCCCCCAGCTCCCTCACACTGACACTCAGTAACCCCTCTCCCCCAGCTCCCTCACACTGTCACTCAGTAACCCCTCTCCCCCAGCTCCCTCACACTGTCACTCAGTAACCCCTCTCCCCCAGCACCCTGTGTCACTGACTGTATCTCTACTGATGTTAATCCAGCACCCTCACACTGTCACTCAGTAACCCTCTCCCCCAGCTCCCTCACACTGACACTCAGTAACCCCTCTCCCCCAGCACCCTGTGTTACTGACTGTATCTCTACTGATGTTAATCCAGCTCCCTCACACTGTTACTCAGTAACCCCTCTCCCCCAGCTCCCTCACACTGACACTCAGTAACCCCTCTCCCCCAGCTCCCTCACACTGACACTCAGTAACCCCTCTCTCCCAGCTCCCTCACACTGTCACTCAGTAACCCCTATCCGCCAGCACCCTCACACTGTCACTCAGTAACCCCTCTCACCAGCACCCTGTGTTACTGACTGTATCCCTACTAATGTTAATCCAGCTCCCTCACACTGTCACTCAGTAACCCCTCTCCCCCAGCTCCCTCACACTGACACTCAGTAACCCCTCTCCCCCAGCTCCCTCACACTGACACTCAGTAACCCCTCTCCCCCAGCACCCTGTGTTACTGACTGTATCTCTAATGATGTTAATCCAGCTCCCTCACACTGTCACTCAGTAACCCCTCTCCCCCAGCACCCTGTGTTACTGACTGTATCTCTACTGATGTTAATCCAGCTCCCTCACACTGACACTCAGTAACCCCTCTCCGCAGCTGCCTCACACTGACACTCAGTAACCCCTCTCCCCCAGCTCCCTCACACTGTCACTCAGTAACCTCTCTCCCCCAGCTCCCTCACACTGTCACTCAGCAACCCCTCTCCCCCAGCTCCCTCACACTGTCACTCAGTAACCCCTCTCCCCCAGCACCCTGTGTCACTGACTGTATCTCTACTGATGTCAATCCAGCTCCCTCACACTGTCACTCAGTAACCCCTCTCCCCCAGCTCCCTCACACTGTCACTCAGTAACCCCTCTCCCCCAGCTCCCTCACACTGTCACTCAGTAACCCCTCTCCCCCAGCTCCCTCACACTGTCACTCAGTAACCCCTCTCCCCCAGCTCCCTCACACTGACACTCAGTAACCCCTCTCCCCAGCACCCTGTGTTACTGACTGTATCTCTACTGATGTTAATCCAGCTCCCTCACACTGTCACTCAGTAACCCCTCTCCCCCAGCACCCTGTGTTACTGACTGTATCTCTACTGATGTTAATCCAGCTCCCTCACACTGTCACTCAGTAACCCCTCTCCCCCAGCACCCTGTGTTGCTGACTGTATCTCTACTGATGTTAATCCAGCTCCCTCACACTGTCACTCAGTAACCCCTCTCCCCCAGCACACTGTGTTACTGACAGTATCTCTACTGATGTTAATCCAGCTCCCTCACACTGTCACTCAGTAACCCCTCTCCCCCAGCACACTGTGTTACTGACTGTATCTCTACTGATGTTAATCCAGCTCCCTCACACTGTCACTCAGTAACCCCTCTCCCCCAGCTCCCTCACACTGTCACTCAGTAACCCCTCTCCCCCAGCTCCCTCACACTGTCACTCAGTAACCCCTCTCCCCCAGCTCCCTCACACTGTCACTCAGTAACCCCTCTCTCCCAGCTCCCTCACACTGACACTCAGTAACCCCTCTCCCCCAGCAACCTCACACTGACACTCAGTAACCCCTCTCCCCCAGCACCCTGTGTTACTGACTGTATCTCTACTGATGTTAATCCAGCTCTCTCACACTGTCACTCAGTAACCCTCTCCCCCAGCTCCCTCACACTGTCACTCAGTAACCCCTCTCCCCCAGCTCCCTCACACTGTCACTCGGTAACCCCTCTCCCCCAGCACCCTGTGTTACTGACTGTATCTCTACTGATGTTAATCCAGCTCCCTCACACTGTCACTCAGTAACCCCTCTCCCCCAGCTCCCTCACACTGTCACTCAGTAACCCCTCTCGTCCAGCTCACTCACACTGTCACTCAGTAACCCCTCTCCCCCAGCTCTCTCACACTGTCACTCAGTAACCCCTCTCCCCCAGCTCCCTCACACTGTCACTCAGTAACCCCTCTCCCCCAGCACCCTGTGTTACTGACTGTATCTCTACTGTTGTTAATCAAGCTCTCTCACACTGACACTCAGTAACCCCTTTCCCCCAGCTCCCTCACACTGTCACTCAGTAACCCCTCTCCCCCAGCACCCTGTGTCACTGACTGTATCTCTCCTGATGTTAATCCAGCTCCCTCACACTGTCACTCAGTAACCCTCTCCCCCAGCACCCTGTGTCACTGACTGTATCTCTACTGATGTTAATCCAGCTCCCTCACACAGTCACTCAGTAACCCCTCTCCCCCAGCTCCCTCACACTGTCACTCAGTAACCCCTCTCCCCCAGCACCCTGTGTTACTGACTGTATCTCTACTGATGTTAATCCAGCTCCCTCGCACTGACACTCAGTAACCCCTCTCCCCCAGCTCCCTCACACTGACACTCAGTAACCCCTCTCCCCCAGCTCCCTCACACTGACACTCCGTAACCCCTCTCCCCCAGCTCCCTCACACTGTCACTCAGTAACCCCTCTCCCCCAGCTCCCTCACACTGACACTCAGTAACCCCTCTCCCCCAGCACCCTGTGTTACTGACTGTATCTCTACTGATTTAATCCAGCTCCCTCACACTGACACTCAGTAACCCCTCTCCGCAGCTGCCTCACACTGACACTCAGTAACCCCTCTCCCCCAGCTCCCTCACACTGTCACTCAGTAACCTCTCTCCCCCAGCTCCCTCACACTGTCACTCAGCAACCCCTCTCCCCCAGCTCCCTCACACTGTCACTCAGTAACCCCTCTCCCCCAGCACCCTGTGTCACTGACTGTATCTCTACTGATGTTAATCCAGCTCCCTCACACTGTCACTCGGTAACCCCTCTCCCCCAGCACCCTGTGTTACTGACTGTATCCCTACTGATGTTAATCCAGCTCCCTCACACTGTAACTCAGTAACCCCTCTCCCCCAGCTCCCTCACACTGTCACTCAGTAACCCCTCTCCCCCAGCTCCCTCACACTGTCACTCAGTAACTCCTCTCCCCCAGCTCCCTCACACTGTCACTCAGTAACCCCTCTCCCCCAGCTCCCTCACACTGTCACTCAGTAACCCCTCTCCCCCAGCTCCCTCACACTGTTACTCAGTAACCCCTCTCTCCCAGCTCCCTCACACTGACACTCAGTAACCCCTCTCCCCCAGCTCCCTCACATTGTCGCTCAGTAACCCCTCTACCCCAGCTCCCTCACACTGACACTCAGTAACCCCTCTCCCCCAGCTCCCTCACACTGACACTCAGTAACCCCTCTCCCCCAGCACCCTGTGTCACTGACTGTATCTCTACTGATGTTAATCCAGCTCCCTCACACTGTCACTCAGTAACCCCTCTCCCCCAGCTCCCTGTGATACAGACTGTATCTCTACTGATGTTAATCCAGCTCCCTCACACTGACACTCAGCAACCCTCTCCCCCAGCACCCTGTGTTACTGACTGTATCTCTACTGATGTTAATCCAGCTCCCTCACACTGACACGCAGTAACCCCTCTCCCCCAGCTCCCTCACAATGTCACTCAGTAACCCCTCTCCCCCAGCTCCCTCACACTGACACTCAGTAACCCCTCTCCCCCAGCTCCCTCACACTGTCACTCAGCAACCCCTCTCCCCCAGCTCCCTCACACTGTCACTCAGTAACCCCTCTCCCCCAGCACCCTGTGTCACTGACTGTATCTCTACTGATGTTAATCCAGCTCCCTCACACTGTCACTCAGTAACCCCTCTCCCCCAGCACCCTGTGTCACTGACTGTATCTCTACTGATGTTAATCCAGCTCCCTCACACTGTCACTCAGTAACCCCTCTCCCCCAGCACTCTGTGTTACTGACTGTATCTCTACTGATGTTAATCCAGCTCCCTCACACTGTCACTCAGTAACCCCTCTCCCCCAGCTCCCTCACACTGACACTCAGTAACCCCTCTCCCCCAGCACCCTGTGTCACTGACTGTATCTCTACTGATGTTAATCCAGCTCCCTCACACTGTCACTCAGTAACCCCTCTCCCCCAGCACCCTGTGTTACTGACTGTATCTCTACTGATGTTAATCCAGCTCCCTCACACTGTTACTCAGTAACCCCTCTCCCCCAGCTCCCTCACACTGACACTCAGTAACCCCTCTCCCCCAGCTCCCTCACACTGTCACTCAGTAACCCCTCTCCCCCAGCTCCCTCGCACTGTCACTCAGTAACCCCTCTCCCCCAGCACCCTGTGTCACTGACTGTATCTCTACTGATGTTAATCCAGCACCCTCACACTGTCACTCAGTAACCCCTCTCCCCCAGCACCCTGTGTCACTGACTGTATCTCTACTGATGTTAATCCAGCTCCCTCACACTGTTACTCAGTAACCCCTCTCCCCCAGCTCCCTCACACTGACACTCAGTAACCCCTCTCCCCCAGCTCCCTCACACTGACACTCAGTAACCCCTCTCTCCCAGCTCCCTCACACTGTCACTCAGTAACCCCTATCCCCCAGCACCCTCACACTGACACTCAGTAACCCCTCTCCCCCAGCACCCTGTGTTACTGACTGTATCCCTACTGATGTTAATCCAGCTCCCTCACACTGTCACTCAGTAACCCCTCTCCCCCAGCACCCTGTGTTACTGACTGTATCTCTACTGATGTTAATCCAGCTCCCTCACACTGTCACTCAGTAACCCCTCTCACCAGCACCCTGTGTTACTGACTGTATCCCTACTAATGTTAATCCAGCTCCCTCACACTGTCACTCAGTAACCCCTCTCCCCCAGCTCCCTCACACTGACACTCAGTAACCCCTCTCCCCCAGCTCCCTCACACTGACACTCAGTAACCCCTCTCCCCCAGCACCCTGTGTTACTGACTGTATCTCTAATGATGTTAATCCAGCTCCCTCACACTGTCACTCAGTAACCCCTCTCCCCCAGCACCCTGTGTTACTGACTGTATCTCTACTGATGTTAATCCAGCTCCCTCACACTGACACTCAGTAACCCCTCTCCGCAGCTGCCTCACACTGACACTCAGTAACCCATCTCCCCCAGCTCCCTCACACTGTCACTCAGTAACCTCTCTCCCCCAGCTCCCTCACACTGTCACTCAGCAACCCCTCTCCCCCAGCTCCCTCACACTGTCACTCAGTAACCCCTCTCCCCCAGCACCCTGTGTCACTGACTGTATCTCTACTGATGTCAATCCAGCTCCCTCACACTGTCACTCAGTAACCCCTCTCCCCCAGCTCCCTCACACTGTCACTCAGTAACCCCTCTCCCCCAGCTCCCTCACACTGTCACTCAGTAACCCCTCTCCCCCAGCTCCCTCACACTGTCACTCAGTAACCCCTCTCCCCCAGCTCCCTGACACTGACACTCAGTAACCCCTCTCCCCAGCACCCTGTGTTACTGACTGTATCTCTACTGATGTTAATCCAGCTCCCTCACACTGTTACTCAGTAACCCTCTCCCCCAGCTCCCTCACACTGTCACTCAGTAACCCCTCTCCCCCAGCACCCTGTGTTGCTGACTGTATCTCTACTGATGTTAATCCAGCTCCCTCACCCTGTCACTCAGTAACCCCTCTCCCCCAGCACCCTGCGTTACTGACTGTATGTCTACTGATGTTAATCCAGCTCCCTCACACTGTCACTCAGTAACCCCTCTCCCCCAGCACCCTGCGTTACTGACTGTATGTCTACTGATGTTAATCCAGCTCCCTCACACTGACACTCAGTAACCCCTCTCTCCCAGCTCCCTCACACTGTCACTCAGTAACCCCACTCCCCCAGCACCCTCACACTGTCACTCGGTAACACCTCTCCCCCAGCTCCCTCACACTGTCACTCAGTAACCCCTCTCCCCCAGCTCCCTCACACTGTCACTCAGTAACCCTCTCCCCCAGCACCCTGTGTTACTGACTGTATCTCTACTGATGTTAATCCAGCTCCCTCACACTGTCACTCAGTAACCCCTCTCCCCCAGCTCCCTGTGTTACTGACTGTATCTCTACTGATGTTAATCCAGCTCCCTCACACGGACACTCAGTAACCCCTCTCCCCCAGCGCACTGTGTTACTGACTGTATCTCTACTGATGTTAATCCAGCTCCCTCACACTGTCACTCAGTAACCCCTCTCCCCCAGCACCCTGTGTTACTGACAGTATCTCTACTGATGTTAATCCAGCTCCCTCACACTGTCACTCAGTAACCCCTCTCCCCCAGCTCCCTCACACTGTCACTCAGTAACCCCTCTCCCCAGCACCCTGTGTTACTGACTGTATCTCTACTGATGTTAATCCAGCTCCCTCACACTGTCACTCAGTAACCCCTCTCCCCCAGCACACTGTGTTACTGACTGTATCTCTACTGATGTTAATCCAGCTCCCTCACACTGTCACTCAGTAACCCCTCTCCCCCAGCTCCCTCACACTGTCACTCAGTAACCCCTCTCCCCCAGCTCCCTCACACTGTCACTCAGTAACCCCTCTCCCCCAGCTCCCTCACACTGTCACTCAGTAACCCCTCTGTCCCAGCTCCCTCACACTGACACTCAGTAACCCCTCTCCCCCAGCACCCTCACACTGACACTCAGTAACCCCTCTCCCCCAGCTCCCTCACACTGTCACTCAGTAACCCCTCTCCCCCAGCACCCTGTGTTACTGACTCAATCTCTACTGATGTTAATCCAGCTCCCTCACACTGTCACTCGGTAACCCCTCTCCCCCAGCACCCTGTGTTACTGACTGTATCTCTAATGATGTTAATCCAGCTCCCTCACACTGTCACTCAGTAACCCCTCTCCCCCAGCTCCCTCACACTGTCACTCAGTAACCCCTCTCGTCCAGCTCCCTCACACTGTCACTCAGTAACCCCTCTCCCCCAGCTCTCTCACACTGTCACTCAGTAACCCCTCTCCCCCAGCTCCCTCACACTGTCACTCAGTAACCCCTCTCCCCCAGCACCCTGTGTTACTGACTGTATCTCTACTGTTGTTAATCAAGCTCTCTCACACTGACACTCAGTAACCCCTTTCCCCCAGCTCCCTCACACTGTCACTCAGTAACCCCTCTCCCCCAGCACCCTGTGTCACTGACTGTATCTCTACTGATGTTAATCCAGCTCCCTCACACTGTCACTCAGTAACCCTCTCCCCCAGCACCCTGTGTCACTGACTGTATCTCTACTGATGTTAATCCAGCTCCCTCACACTGTCACTCAGTAAACCCTCTCCCCCAGCTCCCTCACACTGACACTCAGTAACCCCTCTCCCCCAGCACCCTGTGTTACTGACTGTATCTCTACTGATGTTAATCCAGCTCCCTCACACTGACACTCAGTAACCCCTCTCCCCCAGCTCCCTCACACTGACACTCAGTAACCCCTCTCCCCCAGCTCCCTCACACTGACACTCAGTAACCCCTCTTCCCCAGCTCCCTCACACTGTCACTCAGTAACCCCTCTCCCCCAGCTCCCTCGCACTGTCACTCAGTAACCCCTCTCCCCCAGCACCCTGTGTTACTGATTGTATCTCTACTGATGTTAATCCAGCTCCCTCACACTGACACTCAGTAACCCCTCTCCCCCAGCTCCCTCACACTGTCACTCAGTAACCCCTCACCCCCAGCTCCCTCGCACTGTCACTCAGTAACCCCTCTCCCCAGCACCCTGTGTTACTGACTGTATCTCTACTGATGATAAACCAGCTCCCTCACACTGTCACTCAGTAACCCCTCTCCCCCAGCTCCCTCACACTGTCACTCAGTAACCGCTCTCCCCCAGCACCCTCACACTGTCACTCAGTAACCCCTCTCCCCCAGCACCCTGTGTTACTGACTGTATCTCTACTGATGTTAATCTAGCTCCCTCACACTGACACTCAGTAACCCCTCTCCCCCAGCTCCCTCACACTGTCACTCAGTAACCCCTCTCCCCAGCACCCTGTGTTACTGACTGTATCTCTACTGATGATAATCCAGCTCCCTCACACTGACACTCAGTAACCCCTCTCCCCCAGCACCCTCACACTGACACTCAGTAACCCCTATTCCCCAGCACCCTGTGTTACTGACTGTATCTGTACTGATGTTAATCCAGCTCCCTCACACTGTCACTCAGTAACCCTCTCTCCCAGCTCCCTCACACTGACACTCAGTAACCCCTCTCCCCCAGCTCCCTCACACTGTCACTCAGTAACACCTCTCCCCCAGCACCCTGTGTTACTGACTGTATCTGTACTGATGTTAATCCAGCTCCCTCACACTGTCACTCAGTAACCCCTCTCCCCCAGCTCCCTCACACTGTCACTCAGTAACCCCTCTCCCCCAGCTCCCTCACACTGACACTCAGTAACCCCTCTCCCCCAGCACCCTGTGTTACTGACTGTATCTCTATTGATGCTAACCCAGCTCCCCCACACTGACACTCAGTAACCCCTCCACCCAGCACCCTGTGTTACTGACTGTATCTCTATTGATGCTAACCCAGCTCCCTCACACTGTCACTCAGTAACCCCTCTCTCCCAGCACCCTCACACTGACACTCAGTAACCCCTCTCCCCCCAGCACCCTCACACTGTCACTCAGTAGCCCCTCTCCCCCAGCACCGTGTGTTACTGACTGTATCTCTATTGATGCTAACCCAGCTCCCTCACACTGTCACTCAGTAACCCCTCTCCCCCAGCACCCTGTGTTACTGACTGTATCTCTACTGATGTTAATCCAGCTCCCTCACACTGTCACTCAGTAACCCCTCTCCCCCAGCTCCCTCGCACTGTCACTCAGTAACCCCTCTCCCCCAGCACCCTGTGTCACTGACTGTATCTGTACTGATGTTAATCCAGCTCCCTCACACTGTCACTCAGTAACCCTCTCCCCCAGCTCCCTCACACTGTCACTCAGTAACCCCTCTCCCCCAGCACCCTCACACTGACACTCAGTAACCCCTCTCCGCCAGCACCCTCACACTGACACTCAGTAACCCCTCTCCCCCAGCTCCCTCACACTGTCACTCAGTAACCCCTCTCCCCCAGCACCCTGTGTTACTGACTGTATCTGTACTGATGTTAATCCAGCTCCCTCACACTGTCACTCAGTAACCCCTCTCCCCCAGCACCCTGTGTTACTGACTGTATCTGTACTGATGTTAATCCAGCTCCCTCACACTGTCACTCAGTAACGCCTCTCCCCCAGCTCCCTCACACTGTCACTCAGTAACCCCTCTCCCCCAGCTCCCTCACACTGTCACTCAGTAACCCCTCTGCCCCAGCACCCTGTGTTACTGACTGTATCTGTACTGATGTTAATCCAGCTCCCTCACACTGTCACTCAGTAACCCCTCTCCCCCAGCTCCCTCACACTGTCACTCAGTAACCCCTCTCCCCCAGCACCCTGTGTTACTGACTGTATCTGTACTGATGTTAATCCAGCTCCCTCACACTGTCACTCAGTAACCCCTCTCCCCCAGCTCCCTCACACTGTCACTCAGTGACCCCTCTCCCCCAGCACCCTGTGTTACTGACTGTATCTGTACTGATGTTAATCCAGCTCCCTCACACTGTCACTCAGTAACCCCTCTCCCCCAGCACCCTGTGTTACTGACTGTATCTGTACTGATGTTAATCCAGCTCCCTCACACTGTCACTCAGTAACCCCTCTCCCCCAGCACCCTGTGTTACTGACTGTATCTGTACTGATGTTAATCCAGCTCCCTCACACTGTCACTCAGTAACCCCTCTCCCCCAGCTCCCTCACACTGACACTCAGTAACCCCTCTCCCCCAGCTCCCTCACACTGTCACTCAGTAACCCCTCTCCCCCAGCTCCCTCACACTGACACTCAGTAACCCCTCTCCCCCAGCTCCCTCACACTGACACTCAGTAACCCCTCTCCCCCAGCACCCTCACACTGACACTCAGTAACCCCTCTCCCCCAGCTCCCTCACACTGTCACTCAGTAACCCATCTCCCCCAGCTCCCTGTGTTACTGACTGTATCTGTACTGATGTTAATCCAGCTCCCTCACACTGTCACTCAGTAACCCCTCTCCCCCAGCTCCCTCACACTGACACTCAGTAACCCCTCTCCCCCAGCTCCCTCACACTGACACTCAGTAACCCCTCTCCCCCAGCACCCTCACACTGACACTCAGTAACCCCTCTCCCCCAGCTCCCTCACACTGTCACTCAGTAACCCATCTCCCCCAGCTCCCTGTGTTACTGACTGTATCTGTACTGATGTTAATCCAGCTCCCTCACACTGTCACTCAGTAACCCCTCTCCCCCAGCTCCCTCACACTGACACTCAGTAACCCATCTCCCCCAGCACCCTGTGTTACTGACTGTATCTGTACTGATGTTAATCCAGCTCCCTCACACTGACACTCAGTAAACCCTCTCCCCCAGCTCCCTCACACTGACACTCAGTAACCCCTCTCCCCCAGCTCCCTCACACTGACACTCAGTAACCCCTCTCCCCCCAGCACCCTGTGTTACTGACTGTATCTCTACTGATGTTAATCCAGCTCCCTCACACTGTCACTCAGGAACCCCTCTCCTCCAGCACCCTGTGTTACTGACAGTATCTCTACTGATGTTAATCCAGCTCCCTCACACTGTCACTCAGTAACCCCTCTCCCCCAGCTCCCTCACACTGTCACTCAGTAACCCCTCTCCCCCAGCTCCCTCACACTGTCACTCAGTAACCCCTCTCCCCCAGCTCCCTCACACTGTCACTCAGTAACCCCTCTCCCCCAGCACCCTGTGTTACTGACTGTATCTCTACTGATGTTAATCCAGCTCCCTCACACTGTCACTCAGTTACCCCTCTCCCCCAGCACCCTGTGTTACTGACTGTATCACTACTGATGTTAATCCAGCACCCTCACACTGTCACTCAGTAACCCCTCTCCCCCAGCTCCCTCACACTGTCACTCAGTAACCCCTCTCCCCCAGCACCCTGTGTTACTGACTGTATCTCTACTGATGTTAATCCAGCTCCCTCACACTGTCACTCAGTAACCCCTCTCCCCCAGCTCCCTCACACTGACACTCAGTAAACCCTCTCCCCCAGCATCCTGTGTTACTGACTGTATCTCTACTGATGTTAATCCAGCTCCCTCACACTGTCACTCAGTAACCCCTCTCCCCCAGCTCCCTCACACTGTCACTCAGTAACCCCTCTCCCCCCGCACCCAGTGTTACTGACTGTATCTCTACTGATGTTAATCCAGCTACCTCACACTGTCACTCAGTAACCCCTCTCCCCCAGCTCCCTCGCACTGTCACTCAGTAACCCCTCTCCCCCAGCACCCTCACACTGACACTCAGTAACCCCTCTCCCCCAGCTCACTCACACTGTCACTCAGTAACCCCTCTCCCCCAGCTCCCTCACACTGTCACTCAGTAACCCCTCTCCCCCAGCTCCCTCGCACTGTCACTCAGTAACCCCTCTCCCCCAGCACCCTGTGTTACTGACTGTATCTCTACTGATGTTAATCCAGCTCCCTCACACTGTCACTCAGTAACCCCTCTCCCCAGCTCCCTCACACTGACACTCAGTAACCCCTCTCCCCCAGCTCCCTCACACTGTCACTCAGTAACCCCTCTCCCCAGCTCCCTCACACTGTCACTCAGTAACCCCTCTCCCCCAGCACCCTGTGTTACTGACTGTATCTCTACTGATGTTAATCCAGCTCCCTCACACTGTCACTCAGTAACCCCTCTCCCCCAGCTCCCTCACACTGTCACTCAGTAACCCCTCACCCCCTGCACCCTGTGTTACTGACTGTATCTCTACTGATGTTAATCCAGCTCCCTCACACTGTCACTCAGCAACCCCTCTCCCCAGCTCCCTCGCACTGTCACTCAGTAACCCCTCACCCCCAGCACCCTCACACTGACACTCAGTAACCCCTCTCCCCCAGCTCCCTCACACTGTCACTCAGTAACCCCTCTCCCCCAGCTCCCTCACACTGACACTCAGTAACCCTCTCCCCCAGCACCCTGTGTTACTGACTGTATCTCTACGGATGTTAAACCAGCTCCCTCACACTGTCACTCAGTAACCCCTCTCCCCCAGCACCCTGTGTTACTGACTGTATCTCTACTGATGTTAATCCAGCTCCCTCACACTGTCACTCAGTAACCCCTCTCCCCCAGCTCCCTCACACTGACACTCAGTAACACCTCTCCCCCAGCACCCTCACACTGTCACTCAGTAACCCCTCTCCCCAGCACCCTGTGTTACTGACTGTATCTGTACTGATGTTAATCCAGCTCCCTCACACTGTCACTCAGTAACCCTCTCCCCCAGCTCCCTCACACTGTCACTCAGTAACCCCTCTCCGCCAGCACCCTCACACTGACACTCAGTAACCCTTCTCCCCCAGCTCCCTCACACTGTCACTCAGTAACCCCTCTCCCCCAGCTCCCTGTGTTACTGACTGTATCTGTACTGATGTTAATCCAGCTCCCTCACACTGTCACTCAGTAACCCTCTCCCCCAGCTCCCTCTCACTGTCACTCAGTAACCCCTCTCCCCCAGCACCCTCACACTGACACTCAGTAACCCCTCTCCGCCAGCACCCTCACACTGACACTCAGTAACCCCTCTCCCCCAGCTCCCTCACACTGTCACTCAGTAACCCCTCTCCCCAGCACCCTGTGTTACTGACTGTATCTCTACTGATGTTAATCCAGCTCCCTCACACTGTCACTCAATAACCCCTCTCACCAACGCCCTGTGTTACTGACTGTATCTCTACTGATGTTAATCCAGCTCCCTCACACTGTCACTCAGTAACCCCTCTCCCCCAGCACCCTGTGTCACTGACTGTATCTCTACTGATGTTAATCCAGCTCCCTCACACTGTCACTCAGTAACCCCTCTCCCCCAGCACCCTGTGTTACTGACTGTATCTCTACTGATGTTAATCCAGCTCCCTCACACTGTCACTCAATAACCCCTCTCACCAACGCCCTGTGTTACTGACTGTATCTCTACTGATGTTAATCCAGCTCCCTCACACTGTCACTCAGTAACCCCTCTCCCCCAGCACCCTGTGTCACTGACTGTATCTCTACTGATGTTAATCCAGCTCCCTCACACTGTTACTCAGTAACCCCTCTCCCCCAGCACCCTGTGTTTCTGACTGTATCTCTACTAATGTTAATCCAGCTCCCTCACATTGTCACTCAGTAACCCCTCTCCCCCAGCTCCCTCACACTGACACTCAGTAACCCCTCTCCCCCAGCTCCCTCAAACCGTCACTCAGTAACCCCTCTCCCCCAACACCCTGTGTTACTGACTGTATCTCTACTGATGTTAATCCAGCTCCCTCACACTGTCACTCAGTAACCCCTCTCCCCCAGCTCCCTCACACTGTCACTCAGTAACCCCTCTCCCCCAGCTCCCTCACACTGTCACTCAGTAACCCCTCTCCCCCAGCTCCCTCACACTGTCACTCAGTAACCCCTCTCCCCCAGCTCCCTCACACTGTCACTCAGTAACCCCTCTCCCCCAGCTCCCTCACACTGTCACTCAGTAACCCCTCTCCCCCAGCTCCCTCACACTGTCACTCAGTAACCCCTCTCCCCCAGCTCCCTCACACTGTCACTCAGTAACCCCTCTCCCCCAGCTCCCTCACACAGTCACTCAGTAACCCCTCTCACCCAGCTCCCTCACACTGTCACTCAGTAACCCCTCTCCCCCAGCTCCCTCACACTGTCACTCAGTAACCTCTCTCCCCCAGCTCCCTCACACTGACACTCAGTAACCCCTCTCCCCCAGCTCTCTCACACTGACGCTCAGTAACCCCTCTCTCCCAGCATCCTGTGTTACTGACTGTATCTGTACTGATGTTAATCCAGCTCCCTCACACTGTCACTCAGTAAACCCTCTCCCCAGCTCCCTCACACTGTCACTCAGTAACCCCTCTCCCCAGCACCCTGTGTTACTGACTATCTCTACTGATGTTAATCCAGCTCCCTCACACTGTCACTCAGTAACCCCTCTCCCCCAGCACCCTGTGTTACTGACTGTATCCCTACTGATGTTAATCCAGCTCCCTCACACTGTCACTCAGTAACCCCCTCCCGCAGCACCTTGTGTTACTGACTGTATCTCTACTGATGTTAATCCAGCTCCCTCACACTGTCACTCAGTAACCCCTCTCCCCCAGCTCCCTCACACTGTCACTCAGTAACCCCTCTCCCCCAGCTCTCTCACACTGACACTCAGTAACCCCTCTCCCCCAGCACCCTCACACTGTCACGCAGTAACCCCTCTCCCCCAGCACCCTGTGTTAGTGACTGTATCCCTACTGATGTTAATCCAGCTCCCTCACACTGTCACTCAGTAACCCCTCTCCCCCAGCACCCTGTGTTACTGACTGTATCTCTACTGATGTTAATCCAGCTCCCTCACACTGACACTCAGTAACCCTCTCCCCCAGCACCCTGTGTTACTGACTGTATCTCTACTGATGTTAATCCAGCTCCCTCACACTGTCACTCAGTAACCCCTCTCCCCAGCTCCCTCACACTGACACTCAGTAACCCCTCTCCCCCAGCTCCCTCACACTGTCACTCAGTAACCCCTCTCCCCAGCTCCCTCACACTGTCACTCAGTAACCCCTCTCCCCCAGCACCCTGTGTTACTGACTGTATCTCTACTGATGTTAATCCAGCTCCCTCACACTGTCACTCAGTAACCCCTCTCCCCCAGCTCCCTCACACTGTCACTCAGTAACCCCTCACCCCCTGCACCCTGTGTTACTGACTGTATCTCTACTGATGTTAATCCAGCTCCCTCACACTGTCACTCAGCAACCCCTCTCCCCAGCTCCCTCGCACTGTCACTCAGTAACCCCTCACCCCCAGCACCCTCACACTGACACTCAGTAACCCCTCTCCCCCAGCTCCCTCACACTGTCACTCAGTAACCCCTCTCCCCCAGCTCCCTCACACTGACACTCAGTAACCCTCTCCCCCAGCACCCTGTGTTACTGACTGTATCTCTACGGATGTTAAACCAGCTCCCTCACACTGTCACTCAGTAACCCCTCTCCCCCAGCACCCTGTGTTACTGACTGTATCTCTACTGATGTTAATCCAGCTCCCTCACACTGTCACTCAGTAACCCCTCTCCCCCAGCTCCCTCACACTGACACTCAGTAACACCTCTCCCCCAGCACCCTCACACTGTCACTCAGTAACCCCTCTCCCCAGCACCCTGTGTTACTGACTGTATCTGTACTGATGTTAATCCAGCTCCCTCACACTGTCACTCAGTAACCCTCTCCCCCAGCTCCCTCACACTGTCACTCAGTAACCCCTCTCCGCCAGCACCCTCACACTGACACTCAGTAACCCTTCTCCCCCAGCTCCCTCACACTGTCACTCAGTAACCCCTCTCCCCCAGCTCCCTGTGTTACTGACTGTATCTGTACTGATGTTAATCCAGCTCCCTCACACTGTCACTCAGTAACCCTCTCCCCCAGCTCCCTCTCACTGTCACTCAGTAACCCCTCTCCCCCAGCACCCTCACACTGACACTCAGTAACCCCTCTCCGCCAGCACCCTCACACTGACACTCAGTAACCCCTCTCCCCCAGCTCCCTCACACTGTCACTCAGTAACCCCTCTCCCCAGCACCCTGTGTTACTGACTGTATCTCTACTGATGTTAATCCAGCTCCCTCACACTGTCACTCAATAACCCCTCTCACCAACGCCCTGTGTTACTGACTGTATCTCTACTGATGTTAATCCAGCTCCCTCACACTGTCACTCAGTAACCCCTCTCCCCCAGCACCCTGTGTCACTGACTGTATCTCTACTGATGTTAATCCAGCTCCCTCACACTGTCACTCAGTAACCCCTCTCCCCCAGCACCCTGTGTTACTGACTGTATCTCTACTGATGTTAATCCAGCTCCCTCACACTGTCACTCAATAACCCCTCTCACCAACGCCCTGTGTTACTGACTGTATCTCTACTGATGTTAATCCAGCTCCCTCACACTGTCACTCAGTAACCCCTCTCCCCCAGCACCCTGTGTCACTGACTGTATCTCTACTGATGTTAATCCAGCTCCCTCACACTGTTACTCAGTAACCCCTCTCCCCCAGCACCCTGTGTTACTGACTGTATCTCTACTAATGTTAATCCAGCTCCCTCACATTGTCACTCAGTAACCCCTCTCCCCCAGCTCCCTCACACTGACACTCAGTAACCCCTCTCCCCCAGCTCCCTCAAACCGTCACTCAGTAACCCCTCTCCCCCAACACCCTGTGTTACTGACTGTATCTCTACTGATGTTAATCCAGCTCCCTCACACTGTCACTCAGTAACCCCTCTCCCCCAGCTCCCTCACACTGTCACTCAGTAACCCCTCTCCCCCAGCTCCCTCACACTGTCACTCAGTAACCCCTCTCCCCCAGCTCCCTCACACTGTCACTCAGTAACCCCTCTCCCCCAGCTCCCTCACACTGTCACTCAGTAACCCCTCTCCCCCAGCTCCCTCACACTGTCACTCAGTAACCCCTCTCCCCCAGCTCCCTCACACTGTCACTCAGTAACCCCTCTCCCCCAGCTCCCTCACACTGTCACTCAGTAACCCCTCTCCCCCAGCTCCCTCACACAGTCACTCAGTAACCCCTCTCACCCAGCTCCCTCACACTGTCACTCAGTAACCCCTCTCCCCCAGCTCCCTCACACTGTCACTCAGTAACCTCTCTCCCCCAGCTCCCTCACACTGACACTCAGTAACCCCTCTCCCCCAGCTCTCTCACACTGACGCTCAGTAACCCCTCTCTCCCAGCATCCTGTGTTACTGACTGTATCTGTACTGATGTTAATCCAGCTCCCTCACACTGTCACTCAGTAAACCCTCTCCCCAGCTCCCTCACACTGTCACTCAGTAACCCCTCTCCCCAGCACCCTGTGTTACTGACTATCTCTACTGATGTTAATCCAGCTCCCTCACACTGTCACTCAGTAACCCCTCTCCCCCAGCACCCTGTGTTACTGACTGTATCCCTACTGATGTTAATCCAGCTCCCTCACACTGTCACTCAGTAACCCCCTCCCGCAGCACCTTGTGTTACTGACTGTATCTCTACTGATGTTAATCCAGCTCCCTCACACTGTCACTCAGTAACCCCTCTCCCCCAGCTCCCTCACACTGTCACTCAGTAACCCCTCTCCCCCAGCTCTCTCACACTGACACTCAGTAACCCCTCTCCCCCAGCACCCTCACACTGTCACGCAGTAACCCCTCTCCCCCAGCACCCTGTGTTAGTGACTGTATCCCTACTGATGTTAATCCAGCTCCCTCACACTGTCACTCAGTAACCCCTCTCCCCCAGCACCCTGTGTTACTGACTGTATCTCTACTGATGTTAATCCAGCTCCCTCACACTGACACTCAGTAACCCTCTCCCCCAGCTCCCTCACACTGTCACTCAGTAACCCCTCTCCCCCAGCTCCCTCACACTGTCACTCAGTAACCCCTCTCCCCAGCACCCTGTGTTACTGAGTGTATCTCTACTGATGTTAATCCAGCTCCCTCACACTGACACTCAGTAACCCCTCTCCCCAGCACCCTGTGTTACTGACTGTATCTCTACTGATGTTAATCCAGCTCCCTCACACTGACACTCAGTAACCCCTCTCCCCCAGCTCCCTCACACTGTCACTCAGTAACCCCTCTCCCCCAGCTCCCTGTGTTACTGACTGTATCTCTACTGATGTTAATCCAGCTCCCTCACACTGTCACTAAGTAACCCCTCTCCCCCAGCACCTTGTGGTACTGACTGTATCTGTACTGATGTTAATCCAGCTCCCTCACATTGTCACTCCGTAACCCTCTCCCCCAGCTCCCTCACACTGTCACTCAGTAACCCCTCTCCCCCAGCTCCCTCACACAGTCACTCAGTAACCCCTCTCCCCCAGCACTCTCACACTGTCACTCAGTAACCCCTCTCCCCCAGCACCCTCACACTGACACTCAGTAACCCCTCTCCCCCAGCTCCCTCACACTGACACTCAGTAACCCCTCTCCCCCAGCACCCTGTGTTACTGACTGTATCTCTACTGATGTTAATCCAGCTCCCTCACACTGACACTCAGTAACCCCTCTCCCCCAGCACCCTGTGTTACTGACTGTATCTCTACTGATGTTAATCCAGCTCCCTCACACTGTCACTCAGTAACCCCTCTGCCCCAGCTCCCTCACACTGACACTCAGTAACCCCTCTCCCCCAGCACCCTGTGTTACTGACTGTATCTCTACTGATGTTAATCCAGCTCCCTCACACTGACACTCAGTAACCCCTCTCCCCAGCACCCTGTGTTACTGACTGTATCTCTACTGATGTTAATCCAGCTCCCTCACACTGTCACTCAGTAACCCCTCTGCCCCAGCTCCCTCACACTGTCACTCAGTAACCCCTCTCCCCCAGCTCCCTCACACTGTCACTCAGTAACCCTCTCCCCCAGCTCCCTCACACTGTCACTCAGTAACCCCTCTCCCCCAGCTCCCCCACACTGTCACTCAGTAACCCCTCTCCCCCAGCACCCTGTGTTACTGACTGTATCTCTACTGATGTTAATCCAGCTCCCTCACACTGTCACTCAGTAACCCCTCTGCCCCAGCTCCCTCACACTGACACTCAGTAACCCCTCTCCCCCAGCACCCTGTGTTACTGACTGTATCTCTACTGATGTTAATCCAGCTCCCTCACACTGACACAGAGCAACCCCTATCCCCCAGCTCCCTCACACTGACACTCAGTAACCCCTCTCCCCCAGCACCCTGTGTTACTGACTGTATCTCTACTGATGTTAATCCAGCTCCCTCACACTGACACTCAGTAACCCCTCACCCCCAGCACCCTCACACTGACACTCAGTAACCCCTCTCCCCAGCACCCTGTGTTACTGACTGTATCTCTACTGATGTTAATCCAGCTCCTTCACACTGACACTCAGTAACCCCTCTCCCCCAGCTACCTCACACTGTCACTCAGTAACCCCTCTCCCCCAGCTCCCTGTGTTACTGACTGTATCTCTACTGATGTTAATCCAGCTCCCTCACACTGTCACTCAGTAACCCCTCTCCCCCAGCAACTTGTGTTACTGACTGTATCTCTACTGATGTTAATCCAGCTCCCTCACACTGTCACTCAGTAACCCCTCTCCCCCAGCTCCCTCACACTGTCACTCAGTAACCCCTCTCCCCAGCACCCTGTGTTACTGACTGTATCTCTACTGATGTTAATCCAGCTCCCTCACACTGTCACTCAGTAACCCCTCTCCCCCAGCACCTTGTGTTACTGACTGTATCTCTACTGATGTTAATCCAGCTCCCTCACACTGTCACTCAGTAACCCCTCTCCCCCAGCTCCCTCACACTGTCACTCAGTAACCCCTCTCCCCCAGCTCCCTGTGTTACTGACTGTATCTGTACTGATGTTAATCCAGCTCCCTCACACTGTCACTCAGTAACCCCTCTCCCCCAGCACCCTGTGTTACTGACTGTATCTCTACTGATGTTAATCCAGCTCCCTCACACTGTCACTCAGTAACCCCTCTCCCCCAGCACCTTGTGTTACTGACTGTATCTCTACTGATGTTAATCCAGCTCCCTCACACTGTCACTCAGTAACCCCTCTCCCCCAGCTCCCTCACACTGTCACTCAGTAACCCCTCTCCCCCAGCTCCCTGTGTTACTGACTGTATCTGTACTGATGTTAATCCAGCTCCCTCACACTGATACTCAGTAACCCCTTTCCCCCAGCTCCCTCACACTGTCACTCAGTAACCCCTCTCCCCAGCACCCTGTGTTACTGACTGTATCCCTACTGATGTTAATCCAGCTCCCTCACACTGTCACTCAGTAACCCCTCTCCCCCAGCTCCCTCACACTGTCACTCAGTAACCCCTATCCCCCAGCACCCTGTGTTACTGACTGTATCCCTACTGATGTTAATCCAGCTCCCTCACACTGTCACTCAGTAACCCCTCTCCCCCAGCTCCCTCACACAATCACTCAGTAACCCCTCTCCCCCAGCTCCCTCACACTGACACTCAGTAACCCCTCTCCCCCAGCTCTCTCACACTGTCACTCAGTAACCCCTCTCCTTAGCACCCTCACACTGACACTCAGTAACCCCTCTCCCCCAGCTCCCTCACACTGTCACTCAGTAACCCCTCTCCCCCAACTCCCTCACACTGTCACTCAGTAACCCCTCTCCCCCAGCACCCTCACACTGACACTCAGTAACCCCTCTCCCCAGCACCCTGTGTTACTGACTGTATCTCTACTGATGTTAATCCAGCTCCCTCACACTGTCACTCAGTAACCCTCTCCCCCAGCTCCCTCACACTGACACTCAGTAACCCCTCTCCCCCAGCTCCCTCACACTGACACGCAGTAATCCCTCCCCCCCAGCACCCTGTGTTACTGACTGTATCTCTACTGATGTTAATCCAGCTCCCTCACACTGTCACTCAGTAACCCTCTCCCCCAGCTCCCTCACACTGACACTCAGTAACCCCTCTCCCCCAGCTCCCTCGCACTGTCACTCAGTAACCCCTCTCCCCCAGCACCCTGTGTTACTGACTGTATCTCTACTGATGTTAATCCAGCTCCCTCACACTGTCACTCAGTAACCCCTCTCCCCCAGCTCCCTCACACTGTCACTCAGTAACCCCTCTCCCCCAGCTCCCTCACACTGTCACTCAGTAACCCCTCTCCCCCAGCTCCCTGACACTGACACTCAGTAACCCCTCTCCCCAGCACCCTGTGTTACTGACTGTATCTCTACTGATGTTAATCCAGCTCCCTCACACTGTTACTCAGTAACCCTCTCCCCCAGCTCCCTCACACTGTCACTCAGTAACCCCTCTCCCCCAGCACCCTGTGTTGCTGACTGTATCTCTACTGATGTTAATCCAGCTCCCTCACCCTGTCACTCAGTAACCCCTCTCCCCCAGCACCCTGCGTTACTGACTGTATGTCTACTGATGTTAATCCAGCTCCCTCACACTGTCACTCAGTAACCCCTCTCCCCCAGCACCCTGCGTTACTGACTGTATGTCTACTGATGTTAATCCAGCTCCCTCACACTGACACTCAGTAACCCCTCTCTCCCAGCTCCCTCACACTGTCACTCAGTAACCCCACTCCCCCAGCACCCTCACACTGTCACTCGGTAACACCTCTCCCCCAGCTCCCTCACACTGTCACTCAGTAACCCCTCTCCCCCAGCTCCCTCACACTGTCACTCAGTAACCCTCTCCCCCAGCACCCTGTGTTACTGACTGTATCTCTACTGATGTTAATCCAGCTCCCTCACACTGTCACTCAGTAACCCCTCTCCCCCAGCTCCCTGTGTTACTGACTGTATCTCTACTGATGTTAATCCAGCTCCCTCACACGGACACTCAGTAACCCCTCTCCCCCAGCACACTGTGTTACTGACTGTATCTCTACTGATGTTAATCCAGCTCCCTCACACTGTCACTCAGTAACCCCTCTCCCCCAGCACCCTGTGTTACTGACAGTATCTCTACTGATGTTAATCCAGCTCCCTCACACTGTCACTCAGTAACCCCTCTCCCCCAGCTCCCTCACACTGTCACTCAGTAACCCCTCTCCCCAGCACCCTGTGTTACTGACTGTATCTCTACTGATGTTAATCCAGCTCCCTCACACTGTCACTCAGTAACCCCTCTCCCCCAGCACACTGTGTTACTGACTGTATCTCTACTGATGTTAATCCAGCTCCCTCACACTGTCACTCAGTAACCCCTCTCCCCCAGCTCCCTCACACTGTCACTCAGTAACCCCTCTCCCCCAGCTCCCTCACACTGTCACTCAGTAACCCCTCTCCCCCAGCTCCCTCACACTGTCACTCAGTAACCCCTCTGTCCCAGCTCCCTCACACTGACACTCAGTAACCCCTCTCCCCCAGCACCCTCACACTGACACTCAGTAACCCCTCTCCCCCAGCTCCCTCACACTGTCACTCAGTAACCCCTCTCCCCCAGCACCCTGTGTTACTGACTCAATCTCTACTGATGTTAATCCAGCTCCCTCACACTGTCACTCGGTAACCCCTCTCCCCCAGCACCCTGTGTTACTGACTGTATCTCTAATGATGTTAATCCAGCTCCCTCACACTGTCACTCAGTAACCCCTCTCCCCCAGCTCCCTCACACTGTCACTCAGTAACCCCTCTCGTCCAGCTCCCTCACACTGTCACTCAGTAACCCCTCTCCCCCAGCTCTCTCACACTGTCACTCAGTAACCCCTCTCCCCCAGCTCCCTCACACTGTCACTCAGTAACCCCTCTCCCCCAGCACCCTGTGTTACTGACTGTATCTCTACTGTTGTTAATCAAGCTCTCTCACACTGACACTCAGTAACCCCTTTCCCCCAGCTCCCTCACACTGTCACTCAGTAACCCCTCTCCCCCAGCACCCTGTGTCACTGACTGTATCTCTACTGATGTTAATCCAGCTCCCTCACACTGTCACTCAGTAACCCTCTCCCCCAGCACCCTGTGTCACTGACTGTATCTCTACTGATGTTAATCCAGCTCCCTCACACTGTCACTCAGTAACCCCTCTCCCCCAGCTCCCTCACACTGACACTCAGTAACCCCTCTCCCCCAGCACCCTGTGTTACTGACTGTATCTCTACTGATGTTAATCCAGCTCCCTCACACTGACACTCAGTAACCCCTCTCCCCCAGCTCCCTCACACTGACACTCAGTAACCCCTCTCCCCCAGCTCCCTCACACTGACACTCAGTAACCCCTCTTCCCCAGCTCCCTCACACTGTCACTCAGTAACCCCTCTCCCCCAGCTCCCTCGCACTGTCACTCAGTAACCCCTCTCCCCCAGCACCCTGTGTTACTGATTGTATCTCTACTGATGTTAATCCAGCTCCCTCACACTGACACTCAGTAACCCCTCTCCCCCAGCTCCCTCACACTGTCACACAGTAACCCCTCACCCCCAGCTCCCTCGCACTGTCACTCAGTAACCCCTCTCCCCAGCACCCTGTGTTACTGACTGTATCTCTACTGATGATAAACCAGCTCCCTCACACTGTCACTCAGTAACCCCTCTCCCCCAGCTCCCTCACACTGTCACTCAGTAACCGCTCTCCCCCAGCACCCTCACACTGTCACTCAGTAACCCCTCTCCCCCAGCACCCTGTGTTACTGACTGTATCTCTACTGATGTTAATCTAGCTCCCTCACACTGACACTCAGTAACCCCTCTCCCCCAGCTCCCTCACACTGTCACTCAGTAACCCCTCTCCCCAGCACCCTGTGTTACTGACTGTATCTCTACTGATGATAATCCAGCTCCCTCACACTGACACTCAGTAACCCCTCTCCCCCAGCACCCTCACACTGACACTCAGTAACCCCTATTCCCCAGCACCCTGTGTTACTGACTGTATCTGTACTGATGTTAATCCAGCTCCCTCACACTGTCACTCAGTAACCCTCTCTCCCAGCTCCCTCACACTGACACTCAGTAACCCCTCTCCCCCAGCTCCCTCAAACTGTCACTCAGTAACACCTCTCCCCCAGCACCCTGTGTTACTGACTGTATCTGTACTGATGTTAATCCAGCTCCCTCACACTGTCACTCAGTAACCCCTCTCCCCCAGCTCCCTCACACTGTCACTCAGTAACCCCTCTCCCCCAGCTCCCTCACACTGACACTCAGTAACCCCTCTCCCCCAGCACCCTGTGTTACTGACTGTATCTCTATTGATGCTAACCCAGCTCCCCCACACTGACACTCAGTAACCCCTCCACCCAGCACCCTGTGTTACTGACTGTATCTCTATTGATGCTAACCCAGCTCCCTCACACTGTCACTCAGTAACCCCTCTCTCCCAGCACCCTCACACTGACACTCAGTAACCCCTCTCCCCCCAGCACCCTCACACTGTCACTCAGTAGCCCCTCTCCCCCAGCACCGTGTGTTACTGACTGTATCTCTATTGATGCTAACCCAGCTCCCTCACACTGTCACTCAGTAACCCCTCTCCCCCAGCACCCTGTGTTACTGACTGTATCTCTACTGATGTTAATCCAGCTCCCTCACACTGTCACTCAGTAACCCCTCTCCCCCAGCTCCCTCGCACTGTCACTCAGTAACCCCTCTCCCCCAGCACCCTGTGTCACTGACTGTATCTGTACTGATGTTAATCCAGCTCCCTCACACTGTCACTCAGTAACCCTCTCCCCCAGCTCCCTCACACTGTCACTCAGTAACCCCTCTCCCCCAGCACCCTCACACTGACACTCAGTAACCCCTCTCCGCCAGCACCCTCACACTGACACTCAGTAACCCCTCTCCCCCAGCTCCCTCACACTGTCACTCAGTAACCCCTCTCCCCCAGCACCCTGTGTTACTGACTGTATCTGTACTGATGTTAATCCAGCTCCCTCACACTGTCACTCAGTAACCCCTCTCCCCCAGCACCCTGTGTTACTGACTGTATCTGTACTGATGTTAATCCAGCTCCCTCACACTGTCACTCAGTAACGCCTCTCCCCCAGCTCCCTCACACTGTCACTCAGTAACCCCTCTCCCCCAGCTCCCTCACACTGTCACTCAGTAACCCCTCTGCCCCAGCACCCTGTGTTACTGACTGTATCTGTACTGATGTTAATCCAGCTCCCTCACACTGTCACTCAGTAACCCCTCTCCCCCAGCTCCCTCACACTGTCACTCAGTAACCCCTCTCCCCCAGCACCCTGTGTTACTGACTGTATCTGTACTGATGTTAATCCAGCTCCCTCACACTGTCACTCAGTAACCCCTCTCCCCCAGCTCCCTCACACTGTCACTCAGTGACCCCTCTCCGACAGCACCCTGTGTTACTGACTGTATCTGTACTGATGTTAATCCAGCTCCCTCACACTGTCACTCAGTAACCCCTCTCCCCCAGCACCCTGTGTTACTGACTGTATCTGTACTGATGTTAATCCAGCTCCCTCACACTGTCACTCAGTAACCCCTCTCCCCCAGCACCCTGTGTTACTGACTGTATCTGTACTGATGTTAATCCAGCTCCCTCACACTGTCACTCAGTAACCCCTCTCCCCCAGCTCCCTCACACTGACACTCAGTAACCCCTCTCCCCCAGCTCCCTCACACTGTCACTCAGTAACCCCTCTCCCCCAGCTCCCTCACACTGACACTCAGTAACCCCTCTCCCCCAGCTCCCTCACACTGACACTCAGTAACCCCTCTCCCCCAGCACCCTCACACTGACACTCAGTAACCCCTCTCCCCCAGCTCCCTCACACTGTCACTCAGTAACCCATCTCCCCCAGCTCCCTGTGTTACTGACTGTATCTGTACTGATGTTAATCCAGCTCCCTCACACTGTCACTCAGTAACCCCTCTCCCCCAGCTCCCTCACACTGACACTCAGTAACCCCTCTCCCCCAGCTCCCTCACACTGACACTCAGTAACCCCTCTCCCCCAGCACCCTCACACTGACACTCAGTAACCCCTCTCCCCCAGCTCCCTCACACTGTCACTCAGTAACCCATCTCCCCCAGCTCCCTGTGTTACTGACTGTATCTGTACTGATGTTAATCCAGCTCCCTCACACTGTCACTCAGTAACCCCTCTCCCCCAGCTCCCTCACACTGACACTCAGTAACCCATCTCCCCCAGCACCCTGTGTTACTGACTGTATCTGTACTGATGTTAATCCAGCTCCCTCACACTGACACTCAGTAAACCCTCTCCCCCAGCTCCCTCACACTGACACTCAGTAACCCCTCTCCCCCAGCTCCCTCACACTGACACTCAGTAACCCCTCTCCCCCCAGCACCCTGTGTTACTGACTGTATCTCTACTGATGTTAATCCAGCTCCCTCACACTGTCACTCAGGAACCCCTCTCCTCCAGCACCCTGTGTTACTGACAGTATCTCTACTGATGTTAATCCAGCTCCCTCACACTGTCACTCAGTAACCCCTCTCCCCCAGCTCCCTCACACTGTCACTCAGTAACCCCTCTCCCCCAGCTCCCTCACACTGTCACTCAGTAACCCCTCTCCCCCAGCTCCCTCACACTGTCACTCAGTAACCCCTCTCCCCCAGCACCCTGTGTTACTGACTGTATCTCTACTGATGTTAATCCAGCTCCCTCACACTGTCACTCAGTTACCCCTCTCCCCCAGCACCCTGTGTTACTGACTGTATCACTACTGATGTTAATCCAGCACCCTCACACTGTCACTCAGTAACCCCTCTCCCCCAGCTCCCTCACACTGTCACTCAGTAACCCCTCTCCCCCAGCACCCTGTGTTACTGACTGTATCTCTACTGATGTTAATCCAGCTCCCTCACACTGTCACTCAGTAATCCCTCTCCCCCAGCTCCCTCACACTGACACTCAGTAAACCCTCTCCCCCAGCATCCTGTGTTACTGACTGTATCTCTACTGATGTTAATCCAGCTCCCTCACACTGTCACTCAGTAACCCCTCTCCCCCAGCTCCCTCACACTGTCACTCAGTAACCCCTCTCCCCCCGCACCCAGTGTTACTGACTGTATCTCTACTGATGTTAATCCAGCTACCTCACACTGTCACTCAGTAACCCCTCTCCCCCAGCTCCCTCGCACTGTCACTCAGTAACCCCTCTCCCCCAGCACCCTCACACTGACACTCAGTAACCCCTCTCCCCCAGCTCACTCACACTGTCACTCAGTAACCCCTCTCCCCCAGCTCCCTCACACTGTCACTCAGTAACCCCTCTCCCCCAGCTCCCTCGCACTGTCACTCAGTAACCCCTCTCCCCCAGCACCCTGTGTTACTGACTGTATCTCTACTGATGTTAATCCAGCTCCCTCACACTGTCACTCAGTAACCCCTCTCCCCAGCTCCCTCACACTGACACTCAGTAACCCCTCTCCCCCAGCTCCCTCACACTGTCACTCAGTAACCCCTCTCCCCAGCTCCCTCACACTGTCACTCAGTAACCCCTCTCCCCCAGCACCCTGTGTTACTGACTGTATCTCTACTGATGTTAATCCAGCTCCCTCACACTGTCACTCAGTAACCCCTCTCCCCCAGCTCCCTCACACTGTCACTCAGTAACCCCTCACCCCCTGCACCCTGTGTTACTGACTGTATCTCTACTGATGTTAATCCAGCTCCCTCACACTGTCACTCAGCAACCCCTCTCCCCAGCTCCCTCGCACTGTCACTCAGTAACCCCTCACCCCCAGCACCCTCACACTGACACTCAGTAACCCCTCTCCCCCAGCTCCCTCACACTGTCACTCAGTAACCCCTCTCCCCCAGCTCCCTCACACTGACACTCAGTAACCCTCTCCCCCAGCACCCTGTGTTACTGACTGTATCTCTACGGATGTTAAACCAGCTCCCTCACACTGTCACTCAGTAACCCCTCTCCCCCAGCACCCTGTGTTACTGACTGTATCTCTACTGATGTTAATCCAGCTCCCTCACACTGTCACTCAGTAACCCCTCTCCCCCAGCTCCCTCACACTGACACTCAGTAACACCTCTCCCCCAGCACCCTCACACTGTCACTCAGTAACCCCTCTCCCCAGCACCCTGTGTTACTGACTGTATCTGTACTGATGTTAATCCAGCTCCCTCACACTGTCACTCAGTAACCCTCTCCCCCAGCTCCCTCACACTGTCACTCAGTAACCCCTCTCCGCCAGCACCCTCACACTGACACTCAGTAACCCTTCTCCCCCAGCTCCCTCACACTGTCACTCAGTAACCCCTCTCCCCCAGCTCCCTGTGTTACTGACTGTATCTGTACTGATGTTAATCCAGCTCCCTCACACTGTCACTCAGTAACCCTCTCCCCCAGCTCCCTCTCACTGTCACTCAGTAACCCCTCTCCCCCAGCACCCTCACACTGACACTCAGTAACCCCTCTCCGCCAGCACCCTCACACTGACACTCAGTAACCCCTCTCCCCCAGCTCCCTCACACTGTCACTCAGTAACCCCTCTCCCCAGCACCCTGTGTTACTGACTGTATCTCTACTGATGTTAATCCAGCTCCCTCACACTGTCACTCAATAACCCCTCTCACCAACGCCCTGTGTTACTGACTGTATCTCTACTGATGTTAATCCAGCTCCCTCACACTGTCACTCAGTAACCCCTCTCCCCCAGCACCCTGTGTCACTGACTGTATCTCTACTGATGTTAATCCAGCTCCCTCACACTGTCACTCAGTAACCCCTCTCCCCCAGCACCCTGTGTTACTGACTGTATCTCTACTGATGTTAATCCAGCTCCCTCACACTGTCACTCAATAACCCCTCTCACCAACGCCCTGTGTTACTGACTGTATCTCTACTGATGTTAATCCAGCTCCCTCACACTGTCACTCAGTAACCCCTCTCCCCCAGCACCCTGTGTCACTGACTGTATCTCTACTGATGTTAATCCAGCTCCCTCACACTGTTACTCAGTAACCCCTCTCCCCCAGCACCCTGTGTTTCTGACTGTATCTCTACTAATGTTAATCCAGCTCCCTCACATTGTCACTCAGTAACCCCTCTCCCCCAGCTCCCTCACACTGACACTCAGTAACCCCTCTCCCCCAGCTCCCTCAAACCGTCACTCAGTAACCCCTCTCCCCCAACACCCTGTGTTACTGACTGTATCTCTACTGATGTTAATCCAGCTCCCTCACACTGTCACTCAGTAACCCCTCTCCCCCAGCTCCCTCACACTGTCACTCAGTAACCCCTCTCCCCCAGCTCCCTCACACTGTCACTCAGTAACCCCTCTCCCCCAGCTCCCTCACACTGTCACTCAGTAACCCCTCTCCCCCAGCTCCCTCACACTGTCACTCAGTAACCCCTCTCCCCCAGCTCCCTCACACTGTCACTCAGTAACCCCTCTCCCCCAGCTCCCTCACACTGTCACTCAGTAACCCCTCTCCCCCAGCTCCCTCACACTGTCACTCAGTAACCCCTCTCCCCCAGCTCCCTCACACAGTCACTCAGTAACCCCTCTCACCCAGCTCCCTCACACTGTCACTCAGTAACCCCTCTCCCCCAGCTCCCTCACACTGTCACTCAGTAACCTCTCTCCCCCAGCTCCCTCACACTGACACTCAGTAACCCCTCTCCCCCAGCTCTCTCACACTGACGCTCAGTAACCCCTCTCTCCCAGCATCCTGTGTTACTGACTGTATCTGTACTGATGTTAATCCAGCTCCCTCACACTGTCACTCAGTAAACCCTCTCCCCAGCTCCCTCACACTGTCACTCAGTAACCCCTCTCCCCAGCACCCTGTGTTACTGACTATCTCTACTGATGTTAATCCAGCTCCCTCACACTGTCACTCAGTAACCCCTCTCCCCCAGCACCCTGTGTTACTGACTGTATCCCTACTGATGTTAATCCAGCTCCCTCACACTGTCACTCAGTAACCCCCTCCCGCAGCACCTTGTGTTACTGACTGTATCTCTACTGATGTTAATCCAGCTCCCTCACACTGTCACTCAGTAACCCCTCTCCCCCAGCTCTCTCACACTGACACTCAGTAACCCCTCTCCCCCAGCACCCTCACACTGTCACGCAGTAACCCCTCTCCCCCAGCACCCTGTGTTAGTGACTGTATCCCTACTGATGTTAATCCAGCTCCCTCACACTGTCACTCAGTAACCCCTCTCCCCCAGCACCCTGTGTTACTGACTGTATCTCTACTGATGTTAATCCAGCTCCCTCACACTGACACTCAATAACCCTCTCCCCCAGCTCCCTCACACTGTCACTCAGTAACCCCTCTCCCCCAGCTCCCTCACACTGTCACTCAGTAACCCCTCTCCCCAGCACCCTGTGTTACTGAGTGTATCTCTACTGATGTTAATCCAGCTCCCTCACACTGACACTCAGTAACCCCTCTCCCCAGCACCCTGTGTTACTGACTGTATCTCTACTGATGTTAATCCAGCTCCCTCACACTGACACTCAGTAACCCCTCTCCCCCAGCTCCCTCACACTGTCACTCAGTAACCCCTCTCCCCCAGCTCCCTGTGTTACTGACTGTATCTCTACTGATGTTAATCCAGCTCCCTCACACTGTCACTAAGTAACCCCTCTCCCCCAGCACCTTGTGTTACTGACTGTATCTGTACTGATGTTAATCCAGCTCCCTCACATTGTCACTCCGTAACCCTCTCCCCCAGCTCCCTCACACTGTCACTCAGTAACCCCTCTCCCCCAGCTCCCTCACACAGTCACTCAGTAACCCCTCTCCCCCAGCACTCTCACACTGTCACTCAGTAACCCCTCTCCCCCAGCACCCTCACACTGACACTCAGTAACCCCTCTCCCCCAGCTCCCTCACACTGACACTCAGTAACCCCTCTCCCCCAGCACCCTGTGTTACTGACTGTATCTCTACTGATGTTAATCCAGCTCCCTCACACTGACACTCAGTAACCCCTCTCCCCCAGCACCCTGTGTTACTGACTGTATCTCTACTGATGTTAATCCAGCTCCCTCACACTGTCACTCAGTAACCCCTCTGCCCCAGCTCCCTCACACTGACACTCAGTAACCCCTCTCCCCCAGCACCCTGTGTTACTGACTGTATCTCTACTGATGTTAATCCAGCTCCCTCACACTGACACTCAGTAACCCCTCTCCCCAGCACCCTGTGTTACTGACTGTATCTCTACTGATGTTAATCCAGCTCCCTCACACTGTCACTCAGTAACCCCTCTGCCCCAGCTCCCTCACACTGTCACTCAGTAACCCCTCTCCCCCAGCTCCCTCACACTGTCACTCAGTAACCCTCTCCCCCAGCTCCCTCACACTGTCACTCAGTAACCCCTCTCCCCCAGCTCCCCCACACTGTCACTCAGTAACCCCTCTCCCCCAGCACCCTGTGTTACTGACTGTATCTCTACTGATGTTAATCCAGCTCCCTCACACTGTCACTCAGTAACCCCTCTGCCCCAGCTCCCTCACACTGACACTCAGTAACCCCTCTCCCCCAGCACCCTGTGTTACTGACTGTATCTCTACTGATGTTAATCCAGCTCCCTCACACTGACACAGAGCAACCCCTATCCCCCAGCTCCCTCACACTGACACTCAGTAACCCCTCTCCCCCAGCACCCTCACACTGTCACTCAGTAACCCCTCTCCCCCAGCACCCTGTGTTACTGACTGTATCTCTACTGATGTTAATCCAGCTCCCTCACACTGACACTCAGTAACCCCTCACCCCCAGCACCCTCACACTGACACTCAGTAACCCCTCTCCCCAGCACCCTGTGTTACTGACTGTATCTCTACTGATGTTAATCCAGCTCCTTCACACTGACACTCAGTAACCCCTCTCCCCCAGCTACCTCACACTGTCACTCAGTAACCCCTCTCCCCCAGCTCCCTGTGTTACTGACTGTATCTCTACTGATGTTAATCCAGCTCCCTCACACTGTCACTCAGTAACCCCTCTCCCCCAGCAACTTGTGTTACTGACTGTATCTCTACTGATGTTAATCCAGCTCCCTCACACTGTCACTCAGTAACCCCTCTCCCCCAGCTCCCTCACACTGTCACTCAGTAACCCCTCTCCCCAGCACCCTGTGTTACTGACTGTATCTCTACTGATGTTAATCCAGCTCTCTCACACTGTCACTCAGTAACCCCTCTCCCCCAGCACCTTGTGTTACTGACTGTATCTCTACTGATGTTAATCCAGCTCCCTCACACTGTCACTCAGTAACCCCTCTCCCCCAGCTCCCTCACACTGTCACTCAGTAACCCCTCTCCCCCAGCTCCCTGTGTTACTGACTGTATCTGTACTGATGTTAATCCAGCTCCCTCACACTGTCACTCAGTAACCCCTCTCCCCCAGCACCCTGTGTTGCTGACTGTATCTCTACTGATGTTAATCCAGCTCCCTCACACTGACACTCAGTAACCCCTTTCCCCCAGCTCCCTCACACTGTCACTCAGTAACCCCTCTCCCCAGCACCCTGTGTTACTGACTGTATCCCTACTGATGTTAATCCAGCTCCCTCACACTGTCACTCAGTAACCCCTCTCCCCCAGCTCCCTCACACTGTCACTCAGTAACCCCTATCCCCCAGCACCCTGTGTTACTGACTGTATCCCTACTGATGTTAATCCAGCTCCCTCACACTGTCACTCAGTAACCCCTCTCCCCCAGCTCCCTCACACAATCACTCAGTAACCCCTCTCCCCCAGCTCCCTCACACTGACACTCAGTAACCCCTCTCCCCCAGCTCTCTCACACTGTCACTCAGTAACCCCTCTCCCCCAGCACCCTCACACTGACACTCAGTAACCCCTCTCCCCCAGCTCCCTCACACTGTCACTCAGTAACCCCTCTCCCCCAACTCCCTCACACTGTCACTCAGTAACCCCTCTCCCCCAGCACCCTCACACTGACACTCAGTAACCCCTCTCCCCAGCACCCTGTGTTACTGACTGTATCTCTACTGATGTTAATCCAGCTCCCTCACACTGTCACTCAGTAACCCTCTCCCCCAGCTCCCTCACACTGACACTCAGTAACCCCTCTCCCCCAGCTCCCTCACACTGACACGCAGTAATCCCTCTCCCCCAGCACCCTGTGTTACTGACTGTATCTCTACTGATGTTAATCCAGCTCCCTCACACTGTCACTCAGTAACCCTCTCCCCCAGCTCCCTCACACTGACACTCAGTAACCCCTCTCCCCCAGCTCCCTCGCACTGTCACTCAGTAACCCCTCTCCCCCAGCACCCTGTGTTACTGACTGTATCTCTACTGATGTTAATCCAGCTCCCTCACACTGTCACTCAGTAACCCCTCTCCCCCAGCTCCCTCACACTGTCACTCAGTAACCCCTCTCCCCCAGCTCCCTCACACTGACACTCAGTAACCCTCTCCCCCAGCACCCTGTGTTACTGACTGTATCTCTACGGATGTTAAACCAGCTCCCTCACAATGACACTCAGTAACCCCTCTCCCCCAGCTCCCTCGCACTGTCACTCAGTAACCCCTCTCCCCAAGCTGCCTCACACTGTCACTCAGTAACCCCTCTCCCCCAGCTCCCTCGCACTGTCACTCAGTAACCCCTCTCCCCAGCACCCTGTGTTACTGACTGTATCTGTACTGATGTTAATCCAGCTCCCTCACACTGTCACTCAGTAACCCTCTCCCCCAGCTCCCTCACACTGTCACTCAGTAACCCCTCTCCGCCAGCACCCTCACACTGACACTCAGTAACCCCTCTCCCCAGCACCCTGTGTTACTGACTGTATCTGTACTGATGTTAATCCAGCTCCCTCACACTGTCACTCAGTAACCCTCTCCCCCAGCTCCCTCACACTGTCACTCAGTAACCCCTCTCCGCCAGCACCCTCACACTGACACTCAGTAACCCCTCTCCCCCAGCTCCCTCACACTGTCACTCAGTAACCCCTCTCCCACAGCTCCCTGTGTTACTGACTGTATCTGTACTGATGTTAATCCAGCTCCCTCACACTGTCACTCAGTAACCCTCTCCCCCAGCTCCCTCACACTGTCACTCAGTAACCCCTCTCCCCCCGCACCCTCACACTGACACTCAGTAACCCCTCTCCCCAGCACCCTGTGTTACTGACTGTATCTCTACTGATGTTAATCCAGCTCCCTCACACTGTCACTCAGTAACCCTCTCCCCCAGCTCCCTCACACTGACACTCAGTAACCCCTCTCCCCCAGCTCCCTCACACTGACACGCAGTAATCCCTCTCCCCCAGCACCCTGTGTTACTGACTGTATCTCTACTGATGTTAATCCAGCTCCCTCACACTGTCACTCAGTAACCCTCTCCCCCAGCTCCCTCACACTGACACTCAGTAACCCCTCTCCCCCAGCTCTCTCACACTGTCACTCAGTAACCCCTCTCCCCCAGCACCCTGTGTTACTGACTGTATCTCTACTGATGTTAATCCAGCTCCCTCACACTGTCACTCAGTAACCCCTCTCCCCCAGCTCCCTCACACTGTCACTCAGTAACCCCTCTCCCCCAGCTCCCTCACACTGACACTCAGTAACCCTCTCCCCCAGCACCCTGTGTTACTGACTGTATCTCTACGGATGTTAAACCAGCTCCCTCACACTGTCACTCAGTAACCCCTCTCCCCCAGCACCCTGTGTTACTGACTGTATCTCTACTGATGTTAATCCAGCTCCCTCACACTGTCACTCAGTAACCCCTCTCCCCCAGCTCCCTCACACTGACACTCAGTAACACCTCTCCCCCAGCACCCTCACACTGTCACTCAGTAACCCCTCTCCCCAGCACCCTGTGTTACTGACTGTATCTGTACTGATGTTAATCCAGCTCCCTCACACTGTCACTCAGTAACCCTCTCCCCCAGCTCCCTCACACTGTCACTCAGTAACCCGACTTCCGCCAGCACCCTCACACTGACACTCAGTAACCCCTGTCCCCCAGCTCCCTCACACTGTCACTCAGTAATCCCTCTCCCCCAGCTCCCTGTGTTACTGACTGTATCTGTACTGATGTTAATCCAGCTCCCTCACACTGTCACTCAGTAACCCTCTCCCCCAGCTCCCTCACACTGTCACTCAGTAACCCCTCTCCCCCAGCACCCTCACACTGACACTCAGTAACCCCTCTCCGCCAGCACCCTCACACTGACACTCAGTAACCCCTCTCCCCCAGCTCCCTCACACTGTCACTCAGTAACCCCTCTCCCCAGCACCCTGTGTTACTGACTGTATCTCTACTGATGTTAATCCAGCTCCCTCACACTGTCACTCAATAACCCCTCTCACCAACGCCCTGTGTTACTGACTGTATCTCTACTGATGTTAATCCAGCTCCCTCACACTGTCACTCAGTAACCCCTCTCCCCCAGCACCCTGTGTCACTGACTGTATCTCTACTGATGTTAATCCAGCTCCCTCACACTGTCACTCAGTAACCCCTCTCCCCCAGCACCCTTTGTTACTGACTGTATCTCTACTGATGTTAATCCAGCTCCCTCACATTGTCACTCAGTAACCCTCTCCCCCAGCTCCCTCACACTGTCACTCAGTAACCCCTCTCCCCCAGCTCCCTCACACTGTCACTCAGTAACCCCTCTCCCCCAGCTCCCTCACACTGTCACTCAGTAACCCCTCTCCCCAGCTCCCTCACACTGTCACTCAGTAACCCCTCTACCCCAGCTCCCTCACACTGTCACTCAGTAACCCCTCTCCCCCAGCTCCCTCACACTGTCACTCAGTAACCCCTCTCCCCAGCTCCCTCACACAGTCACTCAGAAACCCCTCTCCCCCAGCTCCCTCACACTGTCACTCAGTAACCCCTCTCCCCCAGCTCCCTCACACTGTCACTCAGTAACCTCTCTCCCCCAGCTCCCTCACACTGACACTCAGTAACCACTCTCTCCCAGCATCCTGTGTTACTGACTGTATCTGTACTGATGTTAATCCAGCTCCCTCACACTGTCACTCGGTAACCCCTCTCCCCCAGCTCCCTCACACTGTCACTCAGTAACCCCTCTCCCCAGCACCCTGTGTTACTGACTGTATCTCTACTGATGTTAATCCAGCTCCCTCACACTGTCACTCAATAACCCCTCTCACCAACGCCCTGCGTTTCTGACTGTATCTGTACTGATGTTAATCCAGCTCCCTCACACTGTCACTCAGTAACCCCTCTCCCCCAGCACCCTGTGTCACTGACTGTATCTCTACTGATGTTAATCCAGCTCCCTCACACTGTCACTCAGTAACCCCTCTCCCCCAGCACCCTTTGTTACTGACTGTATCTCTACTGATGTTAATCCAGCTCCCTCACATTGTCACTCAGTAACCCTCTCCCCCAGCTCCCTCACACTGTCACTCAGTAACCCCTCTCCCCCAGCTCCCTCACACTGTCACTCAGTAACCCCTCTCCCCCAGCTCCCTCACACTGTCACTCAGTAACCCCTCTCCCCCAGCTCCCTCACACTGTCACTCAGTAACCCCTCTACCCCAGCTCCCTCACACTGTCACTCAGTAACCCCTCTCCCCCAGCTCCCTCACACTGTCACTCAGTAACCCCTCTCCCCCAGCTCCCTCACACAGTCACTCAGTAACCCCTCTCCCCCAGCTCCCTCACACTGTCACTCAGTAACCCCTCTCCCCCAGCTCACTCACACTGTCACTCAGTAACCTCTCTCCCCCAGCTCCCTCACACTGACACTCAGTAACCACTCTCTCCCAGCATCCTGTGTTACTGACTGTATCTGTACTGATGTTAATCCAGCTCCCTCACACTGTCACTCAGTAACCCCTCTCCCCCAGCTCCCTCACACTGTCACTCAGTAACCCCTATCACCCAGCACCCTGTGTTACTGACTGTATCCCTACTGATGTTAATCCAGCTCCCTCACACTGTCACTCAGTAACCCCTCTCCCCCAGCTCCCTCACACAATCACTCAGTAACCCCTCTCCCCCAGCTCCCTCACACTGACACTCAGTAACCCCTCTCCCCCAGCTCTCTCACACTGTCACTCAGTAACCCCTCTCCCCCAGCACCCTCACACTGACACTCAGTAACCCCTCTCCCCCAGCTCCCTCACACTGTCACTCAGTAACCCCTCTCCCCCAACTCCCTCACACTGTCACTCAGTAACCCCTCTCCCCCAGCACCCTCACACTGACACTCAGTAACCCCTCTCCCCAGCACCCTGTGTTACTGACTGTATCTCTACTGATGTTAATCTAGCTCCCTCACACTGTCACTCAGTAACCCTCTCCCCCAGCTCCCTCACACTGACACTCAGTAACCACTCTCCCCCAGCTCCCTCACACTGACACGCAGTAATCCCTCTCCCCCAGCACCCTGTGTTACTGACTGTATCTCTACTGATGTTAATCCAGCTCCCTCACACTGTCACTCAGTAACCCTCTCCCCCAGCTCCCTCACACTGACACTCAGTAACCCCTCTCCCCCAGCTCCCTCGCACTGTCACTCAGTAACCCCTCTCCCCCAGCACCCTGTGTTACTGACTGTATCTCTACTGATGTTAATCCAGCTCCCTCACACTGTCACTCAGTAACCCCTCTCCCCCAGCTCCCTCACACTGTCACTCAGTAACCCCTCTCCCCCAGCTCCCTCACACTGACACTCAGTAACCCTCTCCCCCAGCACCCTGTGTTACTGACTGTATCTCTACGGATGTTAAACCAGCTCCCTCACAATGACACTCAGTAACCCCTCTCCCCCAGCTCCCTCGCACTGTCACTCAGTAACCCCTCTCCCCAAGCTGCCTCACACTGTCACTCAGTAACCCCTCTCCCCCAGCTCCCTCGCACTGTCACTCAGTAACCCCTCTCCCCAGCACCCTGTGTTACTGACTGTATCTGTACTGATGTTAATCCAGCTCCCTCACACTGTCACTCAGTAACCCTCTCCCCCAGCTCCATCACACTGTCACTCAGTAACCCCTCTCCGCCAGCACCCTCACACTGACACTCAGTAACCCCTCTCCCCAGCACCCTGTGTTACTGACTGTATCTGTACTGATGTTAATCCAGCTCCCTCACACTGTCACTCAGTAACCCTCTCCCCCAGCTCCCTCACACTGTCACTCAGTAACCCCTCTCCGCCAGCACCCTCACACTGACACTCAGTAACCCCTCTCCCCCAGCTCCCTCACACTGTCACTCAGTAACCCCTCTCCCACAGCTCCCTGTGTTACTGACTGTATCTGTACTGATGTTAATCCAGCTCCCTCACACTGTCACTCAGTAACCCTCTCCCCCAGCTCCCTCACACTGTCACTCAGTAACCCCTCTCCCCCCGCACCCTCACACTGACACTCAGTAACCCCTCTCCCCAGCACCCTGTGTTACTGACTGTATCTCTACTGATGTTAATCCAGCTCCCTCACACTGTCACTCAGTAACCCTCTCCCCCAGCTCCCTCACACTGACACTCAGTAACCCCTCTCCCCCAGCTCCCTCACACTGACACGCAGTAATCCCTCTCCCCCAGCACCCTGTGTTACTGACTGTATCTCTACTGATGTTAATCCAGCTCCCTCACACTGTCACTCAGTAACCCTCTCCCCCAGCTCCCTCACACTGACACTCAGTAACCCCTCTCCCCCAGCTCTCTCACACTGTCACTCAGTAACCCCTCTCCCCCAGCACCCTGTGTTACTGACTGTATCTCTACTGATGTTAATCCAGCTCCCTCACACTGTCACTCAGTAACCCCTCTCCCCCAGCTCCCTCACACTGTCACTCAGTAACCCCTCTCCCCCAGCTCCCTCACACTGACACTCAGTAACCCTCTCCCCCAGCACCCTGTGTTACTGACTGTATCTCTACGGATGTTAAACCAGCTCCCTCACACTGTCACTCAGTAACCCCTCTCCCCCAGCACCCTGTGTTACTGACTGTATCTCTACTGATGTTAATCCAGCTCCCTCACACTGTCACTCAGTAACCCCTCTCCCCCAGCTCCCTCACACTGACACTCAGTAACACCTCTCCCCCAGCACCCTCACACTGTCACTCAGTAACCCCTCTCCCCAGCACCCTGTGTTACTGACTGTATCTGTACTGATGTTAATCCAGCTCCCTCACACTGTCACTCAGTAACCCTCTCCCCCAGCTCCCTCACACTGTCACTCAGTAACCCGACTTCCGCCAGCACCCTCACACTGACACTCAGTAACCCCTGTCCCCCAGCTCCCTCACACTGTCACTCAGTAATCCCTCTCCCCCAGCTCCCTGTGTTACTGACTGTATCTGTACTGATGTTAATCCAGCTCCCTCACACTGTCACTCAGTAACCCTCTCCCCCAGCTCCCTCACACTGTCACTCAGTAACCCCTCTCCCCCAGCACCCTCACACTGACACTCAGTAACCCCTCTCCGCCAGCACCCTCACACTGACACTCAGTAACCCCTCTCCCCCAGCTCCCTCACACTGTCACTCAGTAACCCCTCTCCCCAGCACCCTGTGTTACTGACTGTATCTCTACTGATGTTAATCCAGCTCCCTCACACTGTCACTCAATAACCCCTCTCACCAACGCCCTGTGTTACTGACTGTATCTCTACTGATGTTAATCCAGCTCCCTCACACTGTCACTCAGTAACCCCTCTCCCCCAGCACCCTGTGTCACTGACTGTATCTCTACTGATGTTAATCCAGCTCCCTCACACTGTCACTCAGTAACCCCTCTCCCCCAGCACCCTTTGTTACTGACTGTATCTCTACTGATGTTAAATCAGCTCCCTCACATTGTCACTCAGTAACCCTCTCCCCCAGCTCCCTCACACTGTCACTCAGTAACCCCTCTCCCCCAGCTCCCTCACACTGTCACTCAGTAACCCCTCTCCCCCAGCTCCCTCACACTGTCACTCAGTAACCCCTCTCCCCCAGCTCCCTCACACTGTCACTCAGTAACCCCTCTACCCCAGCTCCCTCACACTGTCACTCAGTAACCCCTCTCCCCCAGCTCCCTCACACTGTCACTCAGTAACCCCTCTCCCCCAGCTCCCTCACACAGTCACTCAGTAACCCCTCTCCCCCAGCTCCCTCACACTGTCACTCAGTAACCCCTCTCCCCCAGCTCCCTCACACTGTCACTCAGTAACCTCTCTCCCCCAGCTCCCTCACACTGACACTCAGTAACCACTCTCTCCCAGCATCCTGTGTTACTGACTGTATCTGTACTGATGTTAATCCAGCTCCCTCACACTGTCACTCGGTAACCCCTCTCCCCCAGCTCCCTCACACTGTCACTCAGTAACCCCTCTCCCCAGCACCCTGTGTTACTGACTGTATCTCTACTGATGTTAATCCAGCTCCCTCACACTGTCACTCAATAACCCCTCTCACCAACGCCCTGCGTTACTGACTGTATCTGTACTGATGTTAATCCAGCTCCCTCACACTGTCACTCAGTAACCCCTCTCCCCCAGCACCCTGTGTCACTGACTGTATCTCTACTGATGTTAATCCAGCTCCCTCACACTGTCACTCAGTAACCCCTCTCCCCCAGCACCCTTTGTTACTGACTGTATCTCTACTGATGTTAATCCAGCTCCCTCACATTGTCACTCAGTAACCCTCTCCCCCAGCTCCCTCACACTGTCACTCAGTAACCCCTCTCCCCCAGCTCCCTCACACTGTCACTCAGTAACCCCTCTTCCCCAGCTCCCTCACACTGTCACTCAGTAACCCCTCTCCCCCAGCTCCCTCACACTGTCACTCAGTAACCCCTCTACCCCAGCTCCCTCACACTGTCACTCAGTAACCCCTCTCCCCCAGCTCCCTCACACTGTCACTCAGTAACCCCTCTCCCCCAGCTCCCTCACACAGTCACTCAGTAACCCCTCTCCCCCAGCTCCCTCACACTGTCACTCAGTAACCCCTCTCCCCCAGCTCCCTCACACTGTCACTCAGTAACCTCTCTCCCCCAGCTCCCTCACACTGACACTCAGTAACCACTCTCTCCCAGCATCCTGTGTTACTGACTGTATCTGTACTGATGTTAATCCAGCTCCCTCACACTGTCACTCAGTAACCCCTCTCCCCCAGCTCCCTCACACTGTCACTCAGTAACCCCTCTCCCCAGCACCCTGTGTTACTGACTGTATCTCTACTGATGTTAATCCAGCTCCCTCACACTGTCACTCAATAACCCCTCTCACCAACGCCCTGCGTTACTGACTGTATCTGTACTGATGTTAATCCAGCTCCCTCACACTGTCACTCAGTAACCCCTCTCCCCCAGCACCCTGTGTTACTGACTGTATCCCTACTGATGTTAATCCAGCTCCCTCACACTGTCACTCAGTAACCCCCTCCCGCAGCACCCTGTGTTACTGACTGTATCTCTACTGATGTTAATCCAGCTCCCTCACACTGTCACTCAGTAACCCCTCTCCCCCAGCTCCCTCACACTGTCACTCAGTAACCCCTCTCCCCCAGCTCTCTCACACTGACACTCAGTAACCCCTCTCCCCCAGCACCCTCACACTGTCACGCAGTAACCCCTCTCCCCCAGCACCCTGTGTTAGTGACTGTATCCCTACTGATGTTAATCCAGCTCCCTCACACTGTCACTCAGTAACCCCTCTCCCCCAGCACCCTGTGTTACTGACTGTATCTCTACTGATGTTAATCCAGCTCCCTCACACTGACACTCAGTAACCCTCTCCCCCAGCTCCCTCACACTGTCACTCAGTAACCCCTCTCCCCCAGCTCCCTCACACTGTCACTCAGTAACCCCTCTCTCCCAGCACCCTGTGTTACTGAGTGTATCTCTACTGATGTTAATCCAGCTCCCTCACACTGACACTCAGTAACCCCTCTCCCCAGCACCCTGTGTTACTGACTGTATCTCTACTGATGTTAATCCAGCTCCCTCACACTGACACTCAGTAACCCCTCTCCCCCAGCTCCCTCACACTGTCACTCAGTAACCCCTCTCCCCCAGCTCCCTGTGTTACTGACTGTATCTCTACTGATGTTAATCCAGCTCCCTCACACTGTCACTAAGTAACCGCTCTCCCCCAGCACCTTGTGTTACTGACTGTATCTGTACTGATGTTAATCCAGCTCCCTCACACTGTCACTCAGTAACCCTCTCCCCCAGCTCCCTGTGTTACTGACTGTATCTCTACTGATGTTAATCCAGCTCCCTCACATTGTCACTCAGTAACCCTCTCCCCCAGCTCCCTCACACTGTCACTCAGTAACCCCTCTCCCCCAGCTCCCTCACACAGTCACTCAGTAACCCCTCTCCCCCAGCACCCTCACACTGTCACTCAGTAACCCCTCTCCCCCAGCTCCCTCACACTGTCACTCAGTAACCCCTCTCCCCCAGCACCCTCACACTGACACTCAGTAACCCCTCTCCCCCAGCTCCCTCACACTGTCACTCAGTAACCCCTCTCCCCCAGCTCCCTCACACTGACACTCAGTAACCCCTCTCCCCCAGCACCCTGTGTTACTGACTGTATCTTTACTGATGTTAATCCAGCTCCCTCACATTGTCACTCAGTAACCCCTCTCCCCCAGCTCCCTCACACTGTCACTCAGTAACCCCTCTCCCCCAGCACCCAGTGTTACTGACTGTATCTCTACTGATGTTAATCCAGCTCCCTCACATTGTCACTCAGTAACCCCTCTCCCCCAGCTCCCTCACACTGACACTCAGTAACCCCTCTCCCCCAGCTCCCACACACTGACACTCAGTAACCCCTCTCCCCCAGCACCCTGTGTTACTGACTGTATCTTTACTGATGTTAATCCAGCTCCCTCACACTGACACTCAGTAACCCCTCTCCCCCAGCACCCTGTGGTCCTGAGTGTATCTCTACTGATGTTAATCCAGCTCCCTCACACTGACACTCAGTAACCCCTCTCCCCAGCACCCTGTGTTACTGACTGTATCTCTACTGATGTTAATCCAGCTCCCTCACACTGACACTCAGTAACCCCTCTCCCCCAGCTCCCTCACACTGAAACTCAGTCACCCCTCTCCCCCAGCTCCCTCACACTGTCACTCAGTAACCCCTCTCCCCCAGCTCCCTGTGTTACTGACTGTATCTCTACTGATGTTAATCCAGCTCCCTCACACTGTCACTCAGTAACCCCTCTCCCCCAGCTCCCTCACACTGTCACTCAGTAACCCCTCTCCCCCAGCTCCCTGTGTTACTGACTGTATCTCTACTGATGTTAATCCAGCTCCCTCACACTGTCACTCAGTAACCCCTCTCCCCCAGCACCTTGTGTTACTGACTGTATCTCTACTGATGTTAATCCAGCTCCCTCACACTGTCACTCAGTAACCCCTCTCCCCCAGCACCCTGTGTTACTGACTGTATCTCTACTGATGTTAATCCAGCTCCCTCACACTGACACTCAGTAACCCCTTTCCCCCAGCTCCCTCACACTGTCACTCAGTAACCCCTCTCCCCAGCACCCTGTGTTACTGACTGTATCCCTACTGATGTTAATCCAGCTCCCTCACACTGTCACTCAGTAACCCCTCTCCCCCAGCTCCCTCACACTGTCACTCAGTAACCCCTATCCCCCAGCACCCTGTGTTACTGACTGTATCCCTACTGATGTTAATCCAGCTCCCTCACACTGTCACTCAGTAACCCCTCTCCCCCAGCTCCCTCACACAATCACTCAGTAACCCCTCTCCCCCAGCTCCCTCACACTGACACTCAGTAACCCCTCTCCCCCCAGCTCCCTCACACTGTCACTCAGTAACCCCTCTCCCCCAGCACCCTCACACTGACACTCAGTAACCCCTCTCCCCCAGCTCCCTCACACTGTCACTCAGTAACCCCTCTCCCCCAACTCCCTCACACTGTCACTCAGTAACCCCTCTCCCCCAGCACCCTCACACTGACACTCAGTAACCCCTCTCCCCAGCACCCTGTGTTACTGACTGTATCTCTACTGATGTTAATCCAGCTCCCTCACACTGTCACTCAGTAACCCCTCTCCCCCAGCTCCCTCACACTGACACTCAGTAACCCCTCTCCCCCAGCACCCTGTGTTACTGACTGTATCTCTACTGATGTTAATCCAGCTCCCTCACACTGTCACTCAGTAACCCTCTCCCCCAGCTCCCTCACACTGACACTCAGTAACCCCTCTCCCCCAGCTCCCTCACACTGACACGCAGTAATCCCTCTCCCCCAGCACCCTGTGTTACTGACTGTATCTCTACTGATGTTAATCCAGCTCCCTCACACTGTCACTCAGTAACCCTCTCCCCCAGCTCCCTCACACTGACACTCAGTAACCCCTCTCCCCCAGCACCCTGTGTTACTGACTGCATCTCTACTGATGTTAATCCAGCTCCCTCACACTGTCACTCAGGAACCCCTCTCCCCCATCTCCCTCACACTGTCACTCAGTAACCCCTCTCCCCCAGCTCCCTCACACTGTCACTCAGTAACCCCTCTCCCCCAGCTCCCTCACACTGTCACTCAGTAACCCCTCTCCCCCCAGCACCCTGCGTTACTGACTGTATCTCTATTGATGTTAATCCAGCTCCCTCACACTGTCACTAGGTAACCCTTCTCCCCCAGCACTCTGTGTTACTGACTGTATCTCTACTGAGATGGAGAAGGGGCTGAATGGAGCCTCCTCCAGTTCCTGTGTCACAGGCTGGAGAAGGGGCTGAATGGGGCCTCCACCTGTTCCTGTGTAATGGGCTGGAGAAGCGTCTGAATGGGGCCCCCTCCTGTTCCTGTGTAACAGGCTGGAGAAGGGGCTGAATGGGGCCTCCTCCTGTTCCTTGTAACAGGCTGGAGAAGGGGCTGAATGGGGCCTCCTCCTGTTCCTGTGTAACAGGCTGGAGAAGGGGCTGAATGGGGCCCCCTCCTGTTCCTGTGTAACAGGCTGGAGAAGGGGCTGAATGGGGCCTCCTCCTGTTACTGTGTAACGGGCTGGAGAAGTGGCTGAATGGGGCCTCCTCCTGTTCCTGTGTAACGGGCTGGAGAAGGGGCTGAATGCGGCCTCCTTCTGTTCCTGTGTAACAGGCTGGAGAAGGGGCTGAATGGGGCCTCCTCCTGTTCCTGTGTAACAGGCTGGAGAAGGGGCTGAATGGGGCCTCCTCCTGTTCCTGTGTAACAGGCTGGAGAAGGGGCTGAATGGGGCCTCCTCCTGTTCCTGTGTAACAGGCTGGAGAAGTGGCTGAATGGGGCCTGCTCCTGTGTAACAGGCTGGAGAAGGGGCTGAATGGGGCCTGCTCCTGTTCCTGTGTAACAGGCTGGAGAAGGGGCTGAATGGGGCCTCCTCCTGTTCCTGTGTAACAGGCTGGAGAAGGGGCTGAATGGGGCCTCCTCCTGTTCCTGTGTAACGGGCTGGAGAAGGGGCTGAATGGGGCCTCCTCCTGTTCCTGTGTAACAGGCTGGAGAAGGGGCTGAATGGGGCCTCCTCCTGTTCCTGTGTAACGGGCTGGAGAAGGGGCTGAATGGGGCCTCCTCCTGTTCCTGTGTAACAGGCTGGAGAAGGGGCTGAATGGGGTCTCCTGTTCCTGTGTAAGGGGCTGAATGGGGCCTCCTCCTGTTCCTGTGTAACGGGCTGGAGAAGGGGCTGAATGGGGCCTCCTCCTGTTCCTGTGTAACAGGCTGGAGAAGGGGCTGAATGGGGCCTCCTCCTGTTCCTGTGTAACAGGCTGGAGAAGGGGCTGAATGGGGCCTCCTCCTGTTCCTGTGTAACGGGCTAGAGAAGGGGCTGAATGGGGCCTCCTCCTGTTCCTGTGTAACGGGCTGGAGAAGGGGCTGAATGGGGCCTCCTCCTGTTCCTCTGCCTCCCCTCTCACCTGACCGAGGTCCCTTCCATGTCCACGCACTCCGTCAGGCGCCAGTCCATGATGTAGCCGATCAGGGGAGAGGTGAAAAGGCACAGCAACTGGAGGATCCCAAATATGGACGAATAGAAATTCACTGAAGGGGCAGAGAAAGAGAGAAATTAATTCACTTGCCGATGACACATGGTTACCTGTTGTGGACACAGAGCAGCCAAAGGAGGCAGGTGCATTGACGTGGGCCCGAGATGAGGCCTGGTGCTCGGCACAACATCGAGGGCCGAAGGGCCTGTTCTGTGCTGTAATGTTCTATGAACTTCGCCGGCTCGCTGTGATTTTGCCTCAGGATCCGAATGAGCCGCAGTAACAAGGGGTGGCCACCGGATGCCCCCAGAGGCCCAGGAGGAGAGACTCACTGTCCCTCTGGTGGTTGGCACGAGGGACTACAGCAACCCAGTCACATGTTCCCCATTGCGGCCAAGCGGCCATTTTGTTGACCATCGCCCACTCACCGTTCCGCAGAATACCGTCCGGGTCGTTTATCTGCCAGTGGGACTGAAGTGACACGCATGTAAAACGAAGGCCCGTGAGGGGCCATGTGATTACTCACATTGGCTGTGAGGGCCGTGTGTTTGTGTTGTAAATATTTCATTCCTTCTCACCATTCGGCGTTGGTGACAGGCCTGTGGTGTTGGGTGTTCCGATATACAAACGTCATGTTGCGTGTGCGTCGACTGGTCCGTCGACCTGTCCACCACTGTGCGTGTGTGATTGCACCAGATGTCAATATGGATATCATGACAAGACCCATTAACATATCAAAGTTAAAGCATTTCAGACAATGCATTATTGGACTACCTGGCGAGTACCACATTATTCTTATTCAATGAGTCCTGGTTAGCAAATGAGGCCAATTTCAATCCTGACGCCCACTGAGGTGAAGGAGGGAGCCTCACCAACCCAAAGTCACAGACTGAGACCCTCCGCCCGAGAAACCAAACTCGCGTTCACTCACCAATATCATCTGCTTCATGCATCAAGTCTTTATTTTCTGCAAAAGAAATGAGCAATATTCATCATTAATTTGACTCACTCTTTTTCAATCAAATATCTACACTGACTGGTGTCTCTCCGAACCCCTCTCTCTCTCAGGGAGTTAACTGTACACTGACTGGTGTCTCTCAGTCCCCTCTCTCTCTCTCAGGGAGATATCTGTACACTGACTGGTGTCTCTCAGTCCCCTCTCTCTCTCTCAGGGAGATATCTGTACACTGACTGGTGTCCCTCAGTCCCCCCTCTCTCTCAGGGAGATATCTGTACACTGACTGGTGTCTCTCAGTCCCCTCTCTCTCTCAGGGAGATATCTGTACACTGACTAGTGTCTCTCAGTCCCCTCTCTCTCTCAGGGAGATATCTGTACACTGACTGGTGTCTCTCAGTCCCCTCTCTCTCAGGGAGATATCTGTACACTGACTGGTGTCTCTCAGTCCCCCCTCTCTCTCAGGGAGCTATCTGTACACTGACTGGTGTCTCTCAGTCCCCTCTCTCTCTCAGGGAGATATCTGTACACTGACTGGTGTCTCTCAGTCCCCTCTCTCTCTCAGGGAGATATCTGTACACTGACTGGTGTCTCTCAGTCCCCCCTCTCTCTCAGGGAGACATCTGTACACTGACTGGTGTCTCTCAGTCCCCCCTCTCTCTCAGGGAGCTATCTGTACACTGACTGGTGTCTCTCAGTCCCCCCTCTCTCTCAGGGAGATATCTGTACACTGACTGGTGTCTCTCTGTCCCCCCTCTCTCTCAGGGAGATATCTGTACACTGACTGGTGTCTCTCAGTCCCCTCTCTCTCTCTCAGGGAGATATCTGTACACTGACTGGTGTCTCTCAGTCCCCTCTCTCAGGGAGATATCTGTACACTGACTGGTGTCTCTCTGTCCCCTCTCTCTCGCAGGGAGATATCTGTACACTGACTGGTGTCTCTCAGTCCCCTCTCTCTCTCAGGGGGGTATCTGTACACTGACTGGTGTCTCTCAGTCCCCTCTCTCTCAGGGAGATATCTGTACACTGACTGGTGTCTCTCAGTCCTCTCTCTCTCAGGGAGATATCTGTACACTGACTGGTGTCTCTCAGTCCCCTCTCTCTCTCTCAGGGAGATATCTGTACACTGACTGGTGTCTCTCAGTCCCCTCTCTCTCTCAGGGAGATATCTGTACACTGACTGGTGTCTCTCCGTCCCCTCTCTCTCAGGGAGATATCTGTACACTGACTGGTGTCTCTCAGTCCCCTCTCTCTCTCAGGGAGATATCTGTACACTGACTGGTGTCTCTCATTCCCCCCTCTCTCTCTCAGGGAGATATCTGTACACTGATTGGTGTCTCTCAGTCCTCTCTCTCTCAGGGAGATATCTGTACACTGATTGGTGTCTCTCAGTCCCCTCTCTCTCAGGGAGATATCTGTACACTGACTGGTGTCTCTCCGTCCCCTCTCTCTCAGGGAGATATCTGTACACTGACTGGTGTCTCTCTGTCCCCTCTCTCTCAGGGAGATATCTCTACACTGACTGGTGTCTCTCAGTCCCCTCTCTCTCAGGGAGATATCTCTACACTGACTGGTGTCTCTCAGTCCCCTCTCTCTCTCAGGGAGATATCTGTACACCGACTGGTGTCTCTCAGTCCCCTCTCTCTCAGGGAGATATATGTACACTGACTGGTGTCTCTCAGTCCCCCCCTCTCTCTCTCAGGGAGATACCTGTACACTGACTGGCTGGTGTCTCTCAGTCCTCTCTCTCTCAGGGAGATATTTGTACACTGACTGGTGTCTCTCAGTCCCCCCTCTCTCTCTCAGGGAGATAGAACATAGAACATAGAACAATACAGCGCAGTACAGGCCCTTCGGCCCACGATGTTGCACCGAAACAAAAGCCATCTAACCTACACTATGCCATTATCATCCATATGTTTATCCAATAAACTTTTAAATGCCCTCAATGTTGGCGAGTTCACTACTGTAGCAGGTAGGGCATTCCACGGCCTCACTACTCTTTGCGTAAAGAACCTACCTCTGACCTCTGTCCTATATCTATTACCCCTCAGTTTAAAGTTATGTCCCCTCGTGCCAGCCATATCCATCCGCGGGAGAAGGCTCTCACTGTCCACCCTATCCAACCCCCTGATCATTTTGTATGCCTCTATTAAGTCTCCTCTTAACCTTCTTCTCTCCAACGAAAACAACCTCAAGTCCATCAGCCTTTCCTCATAAGATTTTCCCTCCATACCAGGCAACATCCTGGTAAATCTCCTCTGCACCCGCTCCAAAGCCTCCACGTCCTTCCTATAATGCGGTGACCAGAACTGTACGCAATACTCCAAATGCGGCCGTACCAGAGTTCTGTACAGCTGCAACATGACCTCCCGACTCCGGAACTCAATCCCTCTACCAATAAAGGCCAACACTCCATAGGCCTTCTTCACAACCCTATCAACCTGGGTGGCAACTTTCAGGGATCTATGTACATGGACACCTAGATCCCTCTGCTCATCCACACTTTCAAGAACTTTACCATTAGCCAAATATTCCGCATTCCTGTTATTCCTTCCAAAGTGAATCACCTCACACTTCTCTACATTAAACTCCATTTGCCACCTCTCGGCCCAGCTCTGCAGCTTATCTATATCCCTCTGTAATCTGCTACATCCTTCCACACTATAGACAACACCACCGACTTTAGTATCGTCTGCAAATTTACTCACCCACCCTTCTGCGCCTTCCTCTAGGTCATTGATAAAAATGACAAACAGCAACGGCCCCAGAACAGATCCTTGTGGTACTCCACTTGTGACTGTACTCCATTCTGAACATTTCCCATCAACCACCACCCTCTGTCTTCTTTCAGCTAGCCAATTTCTGATCCACATCTCTAAATCACCCTCAATCCCCAGCCTCCGTATTTTTTGCAATAGCCTACCGTGGGGAACCTTATCAAACGCTTTGCTGAAATCCATATACACCACATCAACTGCTCTACCCTCGTCTACCTGTTCAGTCACCTTCTCAAAGAACTCAATAAGGTTTGTGAGGCATGACCTACCCTTCACAAAGCCATGCTGACTATCCCTGATCATATTATTCCTATCTAGATGATTATAAATCTTGTCTCTTATAATCCCCTCCAAGACTTTACCCACTACAGACGTAAGGCTCACCGGCCTATAGTTGCCGGGGTTGTCTCTGCTCCCCTTTTTGAACAAAGGGACCACATTTGCTGTCCTCCAGTCCTCTGGCACTATTCCTGTAGCCAATGATGACATAAAAATCAAAGCCAAAGGTCCAGCAATCTCTTCCCTGGCCTCCCATAGAATCCTAGGATAAATCCCATCAGGTCCCGGGGACTTATCTATTTTCAGCCTGTCCAGAATTGCCAACACCTCTTCCCTACGTACCTCAATGCCATCTATTCTATTAGCCTGGGGCTCAGCATTCTCCTCCACAACATTATCTTTTTCCTGAGTGAATACTGACGAAAAATATTCATTTAGTATCTCGCCTATCTCTTCAGACTCCACACACAATTTCCCATCCCTGTCCTTGACTGGTCCTACTCTTTCCCTAGTCATTCGCTTATTCCTGACATACCTATAGAAAGCTTTTGGGTTTTCCTTGATCCTTCCTGCCAAATACTTCTCATGTCCCCTCCTTGCTCGTCTTAGCTCTCTCTTTAGATCCTTCCTCGCTACCTTGTAACTATCCATCGCCCCAACCGAAACTTCACACTTCATCTTCACATAGGCCTCCTTCTTCCTCTTAACAAGAGATTCCACTTCCTTGGTAAACCACGGTTCCCTCGCTCGACGCCTTCCTCCCTGTCTGACCGGTACATACTTATCAAGAACACGCAGTAGCTGATCCTTGAACAAGCCCCACTTATCCAGTGTGCCCAACACTTGCAGCCTACTTCTCCACCTTATCCCCCCCAAGTCACGTCTAATGGCATCATAATTGCCCTTCCCCCAGCTATAACTCTTGCCCTGCGGTGTATACTTATCCCTTTCCATCATTAACGTAAACGTCACCGAATTGTGGTCACTGTCCCCAAAGTGCTCTCCTACCTCCAAATCCAACACCTGGCCTGGTTCATTACCCAAAACCAAATCCAACGTGGCCTCGCCTCTTGTTGGCCTGTCAACATATTGTTTCAGGAAACCCTCCTGCACACACTGTACAAAAAACGACCCATCTATTGTACTCGAACTATATCTTTTCCAGTCAATATTTGGAAAGCTAAAGTCTCCCATAATAACTACCCTGTTACTTTCACTCATATCCAGAATCATCTTCGCCATCCTTTCCTCTACATCCCTAGAACTATTAGGAGGCCTATAAAAAACTCCCAACAGGGTGACCTCTCCTTTCCAGTTTCTAACTTCAGCCCATACTACCTCGGAAGAAGAGTCCCCATCTAGCATCCTCTCCACCACCGTAATACTGCTCTTGACTAGCAGCGCCACACCTTCCCCTCTTTTACCTCCTTCTCTGAGCTTACTAAAACACCTAAACCCCGGAACCTGCAACATCCATTCCTGTCCCTGCTCTATCCATGTCTCCGAAATGGCCACAACATCGAAGTCCCAGGTACCAACCCATGCTGCCAGTTCCCCTACCTTGTTTCGTATACTCCTGGCATTGAAGTAGACACACTTCAAACCACCTACCTGAACACTGGCCCCCTCCTGCGACGTCAAATCTGTGCTCCTGACCTCTATACTCTCATTCTCCCTTACCCTAAAACTACAATCCAGGTTCCCATGCCCCTGCTGCATTAGTTTAAACCCCCCCAAAGAGCACTAACAAATCTCCCCCCCAGGATATTTGTGCCCCTCAGGTTCAGATGTAGACCATCCTGTCTGTCGAGGTCCCATCTTCCCCAGAAAGAGCCCCAGTTATCCAAAAATCTGAATCCCTCCCGCCTGCACCATCCCTGTAGCCACATCTCTCAGTCCCCTCTCTCTCTCTCAGGGAGATATCTGTACACTGACTGACTGGTGTCTCTCAGTCCTCTCTCTCTCAGGGAGATATCTGTACACTGACTGGTGTCTCTCAGTCCCCCCCTCTCTCTCAGGGAGATATCTGTACACTGACTGGTGTCTCTCAGTCCTCTCTCTCTCAGGGAGATATCTGTACACTGACTGGTGTCTCTCAGTCCCCTCTCTCTCAGGGAGATATCTGTACACTGACTGGTGTCTCTCAATCCCCTCTCTCTCAGGGAGATATCTGTACACTGACTGGTGTCTCTCAGTCCTCTCTCTCTCTCAGGAAGATATCTGTACACTGACTGGTGTCTCTCAGTCCTCTCGCTCTCAGGGAGATATCTGCACACTGACTGGTGTCTCTCAGTCCCCTCTCTCTCAGGGAGATATCTGTACACTGACTGGTGTCTCTCAGTTCCCCCTCTCTCAGGGAGATATCTGTACACTGACTGGTGTCTCTCAGTCCCCTCTCTCTCTCTCAGAGAGATATCTGTACACTGACTGGTGTCTCTCAGTCCCCCCTCTCTCTCTCTCAGGGAGTTATCTGTACACTGACTGGAGTCTCTCAGTTCCCTCTCTCTCAGGGAGATATCTGTACACTGCCTGGTGTCTCTCAGTCCTCTCTCTCAGGGAGATATCTGTACACTGACTGGTGTCTCTCAGTCCCCTCTCTCTCTCTCAGAGAGATATCTGTAAACTGACTGGTGTCTCTCAGTCCTCTCTCTCTCAGGGAGATATCTGTACACTGACTGGTGTCTCTCAGTCCCCCCTCTCTCTCTCAGAGAGATATCTGTACACTGACTGGTGTCTCTCAGTCCCCCCTCTCTCTCTCTCAGGGAGTTATCTGTACACTGACTGGTGTCTCTCAGTCCTCTCTCTCAGGGAGATATCTGTACACTGACTGGTGTCTCTCAGTCCCCCCCTCTCTCTCTCTCAGGGAGATATCTGTACACTGACTGGTGTCTCTCAGTCCCCTCTCTCTCTCTCAGGGAGTTATCTGTACACTGACTGGTGTCTCTCAGTCCTCTCTCTCAGGGAGATATCTGTACACTGACTGGTGTCTCTCAGTCCCCTCTCTCTCAGGGAGATATCTGTACACTGACTGTTGTCTCTCAGCCCTCTCTCTCTCAGGGAGATATCTGTACACTGACTGACTGGTGTCTCTCAGTCCTCTCTCTCTCAGGGAGATATCTGTACAATGACTGGTGTCTCTCAGTCCCCCCCTCTCTCTCAGGGAGATATCTGTACACTGACTGGTGTCTCTCAGTCCACTCTCTCTCAGGGAGATATCTGTACACTGACTGGTGTCTCTCAGTCCCCTCTCCCTCAGGGAGATATCTGTACACTGACTGGTGTCTCTCAATCCCCTCTCTCTCAGGGAGATATCTGTACACTGACTGGTGTCTCTCAGTCCTCTCTCTCTCTCAGGAAGATATCTGTACACTGACTGGTGTCTCTCAGTCCTCTCGCTCTCAGGGAGATATCTGCACACTGACTGGTGTCTCTCAGTCCCCTCTCTCTCAGGGAGATATCTGTACACTGACTGGTGTCTCTCAGTTCCCCCTCTCTCAGGGAAATATCTGTACACTGACTGGTGTCTCTCAGTCCCCTCTCTCTCTCTCAGAGAGATATCTGTACACTGACTGGTGTCTCTCAGTCCCCCCTCTCTCTCTCTCAGGGAGTTATCTGTACACTGACTGGTGTCTCTCAGTCCTCTCTCTCAGGGAGATATCTGTACACTGACTGGTGTCTCTCAGTCCCCTCTCTCTCTCTCAGAGAGATATCTGTAAACTGACTGGTGTCTCTCAGTCCTCTCTCTCTCAGGGAGATATCTGTACACTGACTGGTGTCTCTCAGTCCTCTCTCTCAGGGAGATATCTGTACACTGACTGGTGTCTCTCAGTCCCCTCTCTCTCTCTCAGGGAGATATCTGTACACTGACTGGTGTCTCTCATTCCCCTCTCTCTCAGGGAGATATCTGTACACTGACTGGTGTCTCTCAGTCCCCTCTCTCTCAGGGAGATATCTGTACACTGACTGGTGTCTCTCAGTCCCCTCTCTCTCAGGGAGATATCTGTACACTGACTGGTGTCTCTCAGTCCCCTCTCTCTCTCAGGGAGATATCTGTACACTGACTGGTGTCTCTCAGTCCCCTCTCTCTCAGGGAGATATCTGTACACTGACTGGTGTCTCTCAGTCCCCCCTCTCTCTCAGGGAGATATCTGTACACTGACTGGAGTCTCTCAGTCCCCTCTCTCTGTCTCTCAGGGAGATATCTGTACACTGACTGGTGTCTCTCAGTCCCCTCTCTCTCTCTCTGGGAGATATCTGTACACTGACTGGTGTCTCTCAGTCCCCTCTCTCTCTCTCAGAGAGATATCTGTACACTGACTGGTGTCTCTCAGTCCCCCCTCTCTCTCTCTCAGGGAGTTATCTGTACACTGACTGGTGTCTCTCAGTCCTCTCTCTCAGGGAGATATCTGTACACTGACTGGTGTCTCTCAGTCCCCCCCTCTCTCTCTCTCAGGGAGATATCTGTACACTGACTGGTGTCTCTCAGTCCCCTCTCTCAGGGAGATATCTGTACACTGACTGGTGTCTCTCAGTCCCCTCTCTCTCAGGGAGATATCTGTACACTGACTGGTGTCTCTCAGTCCCCCCCCTCTCTCTCTCTCAGGGAGTTATCTGTACACTGACTGGTGTCTCTCAGTCCTCTCTCTCAGGGAGATATCTGTACACTGACTGGTGTCTCTCAGTCCCCTCTCTCTCAGGGAGATACCTGTACACTGACTGTTGTCTCTCAGCCCTCTCTCTCTCAGGGAGATATCTGTACAATGACTGGTGTCTCTCAATCCCCTCTCTCTCTCAGGGAGATATCTGTACACTGACTGGTGTCTCTCAGTCCTCTCGCTCTCAGGGAGATATCTGCACACTGACTGGTGTCTCTCAGTCCACTCTCTCTCTCTCAGAGAGATATCTGTACACTGACTGGTGTCTCTCAGTCCCCCCTCTCTCTCTCGGGGAGATATCTGTACACTGACTGGTGTCTCTCAGTCCCCACTCTCTCTCTCGGAGATATCTGTACACTGACTGGTGTCTCTCAGTCCCCTCTCTCTCTCAGGGAGATATCCGTACACTGACTAGTGTCTCTCAGTCCCCTCTCTCTCTCAGGGAGATATCTGTACACCGACTGGTGCCTCTCAGTCCCCTCTCTCTCTCAGGGAGATATCTGTACACTGACTGGTGTCTCTCAGTCCCCTCTCTCTCTCAGGGAGATATCTGTACACTGACTGGTGTCTCTCTGTCCTCTCTCTCTCAGGGAGATATCTGTACACTGACTGGTGTCTCTCAGTCCCCTCTCTCTCTCAGGGAGATATCTGTACACTGACTGGTGTCTCTCAGTCCCCTCTCTCTGTCTCTCAGGGAGATATCTGTACACTGACTGGTGTCTCTCAGTCCCCGCTCTCTCTTAGGGAGATATCTGTACACTGACTGGTGTCTCTCAGTCCCCTCTTTCAGGGAGATATCTGTACACTGACTGGTGTCTCTCAGTCCCCTCTCTCTCAGGGAGATATCTGTACACTGACTGTTGTCTCTCAGCCCTCTCTCTCTCAGGGAGATATCTGTACACTGACTGGTGTCTCTCAGTCCCCTCTCTCTCAGGGAGATATCTGTACACTGACTGGTGTCCCTCAGTCCCCTCTCGATCTCGGAGATATATTGGACACTGACTGGTGTCTCTCAGTCCCCTCTCCCTCTCAGGGAGATATCTGTACACTGACTGGTGTCTCTCAGTCCCCTCTCTCTCAGGGAGATATCTGTACACTGACTGGTGTCTCTCAGTCCCCTCTCTCTCTCTGGGAGATATCTGTACACTGACTGGTGTCTCTCAGTCCCCTCTCTCTCAGGGAGATATCTGTACACTGACTGGTGTCTCTCAGTCCCCCCTCTCTCTCTCAGGAAGATATCTGTACACTGACTGGTGTCTCTCAGTCCCCTCTCTCTGTCTCTCAGGGAGATATCTGTACACTGACTGGTGTCTCTCAGTCCCCGCTCTCTCTCAGGGAGATATCTGTACACTGACTGGTGTCTCTCAGTCCCCTCTCTCAGGGAGATATCTGTACACTGACTGGTGTCTCTCAGTCCCCTCTCTCTCAGGGAGATATCTGTACACTGACTGGTGTCTCTCAGTCCCCGCTCTCTCTCAGGGAGATATCTGTACACTGACTGGTGTCTCTCAGTCCCCTCTCTCAGGAAGATATCTGTACACTGACTGGTGTCTCTCAGTCCCCTCTCTCTCAGAAAGATATCTGTACACTGACTGGTGTCTCTCAGTCCCCTCTCTCTCTCAGGGAGATATCTGTACACTGACTGTTGTCTCTCAGCCCTCTCTCTCTCAGGGAGATATCTGTACACTGACTGGTGTCTCTGAGTCCCCTCTCTCTCAGGGAGATATCTGTACACTGACTGGTGTCCCTCTATCCCCTCTCGATCTCGGAGATATATTGGACACTGACTGGTGTCTCTCAGTCCCCTCTCCCTCTCAGGGAGATATCTGTACACTGACTGGTGTCTCTCAGTCCCCTCTCTCTCAGGGAGATATCTGTACACTGACTGGTGTCTCTCAGTCCCCTCTCTCTCTCGTGGAGATATCTGTAAACTGACTGGTGTCTCTCAGTCCCCTCTCTCTCTCAGGGAGGTATCTGTACACTGACTGGTGTCTCTCAGTCACCTCTCTCTCAGGGAGATATCTGTACACTGACTGGTGTCTCTCAGTCCCCTCACTCTCTCAGGGAGATATCTGTACACTGACTGGTGTCTCTCAGTCCCCTCTCTCTCTCTCAGGGGGATATCTGTACACTGACTGGTGTCTCTCAGTCCCCTCTCTCTCAGGGAGATATCTGTACACTGACTGGTGTCTCTCAGTCCCCTCTCTCTGTCTCTCAGGGAGATATCTGTACACTGACTGGTGTCTCTCAGTCCCCTCTCTTTCTCAGGGAGATATCTGTACACTGACTGGTGTCTCTCAGTCCCCTCTCTCAGGGAGATATCTGTACACTGACTGGTGTCTCTCAGTCCCCTCTCTCTCAGGGAGATATCTGTACACTGACTGGTGTCCCACAGTCCCCTCTCGATCTCGGAGATATGTGGACACTGACTGGTGTCTCTCAGTCCCCTCTCCCTCTCAGGGAGATATCTGTACACTGAGTGGTGTCTCTCCGTCCCCTCTCTCTCAGGGAGATATCTGTACACTGACTGGTGTCTCTCAGTCCCCTCTCTCTCAGGGAGATATCTGTACACTGACTGGTGTCTCTCAGTCCCCTCTCTCTCTCAGGAAGATATCTGTACACTGACTGGTGTCTCTCAGTCCTCTCTCCCTCAGGGAGATATCTGTACACTGACTGGTGTCTCTCAGTCCTCTCTCCCTCAGGGAGATATCTGTACACTGACTGGTGTCTCTCAGTCCCCTCTCTCTCAGGGAGATATCTGTACACTGACTGGTGTCTCTCAGTCCCCCCTCTCTCTCAGGGAGATATCTGTACACTGACTGGTGTATCTCAGTCCCCTCTGTCTCAGGGAGATATCTGTACACTGGCTGGTGTCTCTCATTACCCTCTCTCTCTCTCAGGGAGATATCTGTACACTGACTGGTGTCTCTCAGTCCCCTCTCTCTCAGGGAGATATCTGTACACTGACTGGTGTCTCTCAGTCCCCTCTCTCTCTCAGGGAGATATCTGTACACTGACTGGTGTCTCTCAGTCCCCTCTCTCTCAGGGAGGTATCTGTACACTGACTGGTGTCTCTCAGTCCTCTCTCTCAGGGAGATATCTGTACACTGACTGGTGTCTCTCAGTCCCCCCTCTCTCTCTCAAGGAGATATCTGTACACTGACTGGTGTCTCTCAGTCCCCTCTCTCTCTCAGGGAGATATCTGTACACTGACTGGTGTCTCTCAGTCCCCTCTCTCTCTCAAGGAGATATCTGTACACTGACTGGTGTCTCTCAGTCCCCTCTCTCTCAGGGAGATATCTGTACACTGACTGCTGTCTCTCAGTCCCCTCTCTCTCAGGGGGGTATCTGTACACTGACTGGTGTCTCTCAGACTCTCTCTCTCAGGGAGATATCTGTACACTGACTGGTGTCTCTCAGTCCCCTCTCCCTCTCAGGGAGATATCTGTACACTGACTGCTGTCTCTCTGTCCTCTCTCTCTCTCAGGGAGATATCTGTAAACTGACTGGTGTCTCTCAGACTCTCTCTCTCAGGGAGATATCTTTACACTGACTGGTGTCTCTCAGTCCCCTCTCCCTCTCAGGGCGATATCTGTACACTGACTGGTGTCCCTCAGTCCCTGCCTCTTACAGAGGTTAGGTATGCTGTGTCTTTCCTGGGAGAGCTCGATGCTGACACTGGGTATAAAGTGGGGGACTCACTGTCAGGGTAATGTAGAGGGAGCTCTGCACTGTATCTAACCCGTGCTGTACCTGTCCTGGGAGAGCTCGATGCTGACACTGGGTATAAAGTGGGGGGGGGGGGGAGACACTGTCAGGGTAATGTAGAGGGAGCTCTACACTGTATCTAACCCGTGCTGTACCTGTCCTGGGAGAGCTCGATGCTGACACTGGGTATAAAGTGGGGGACACACTGTCAGGGTAATGTAGAGGGAGCTCTCCACTGTATCTAACCCGTGCTGTACCTGTCCTGGGAGTGCTCGATGCTGACACTGGGTATAAAGTGGGGGGGACACTGTCAGGGTAATGTAGAGGGAGCTCTACACTGTATCTAACCCGTGCTGTACCTGTCCTGGGAGAGCTCGATGCTGACACTGGGTATAAAGTGGGGGACACACTGTCAGGGTAATGTAGAGGGAGCTCTACACTGTATCTAACCCCTGCTGTACCTGTCCTAGGAGAGCTCGATGCTGACAGTGGGTATAAAGTGGGGGACACACTGTCAGGGTAATGTAGAGGGAGCTCTACACTGTATCTAACCCGTGCTGTACCTGTCCTGGGAGAGCTCGATGCTGACACTGGGTATAAAGTGGGGGACACACTGTCAGGGTAATGTAGAGGGAGCTCTACACTGTATCTAACCCGTGCTGTACCCGTCCTGGGAGAGCTCGATGCTGACACTGGGTATAAAGTGGGAGACACTCTGTCAGGGTAATGTAGAGGGAGCTCTACACTGTATCTAACCCGTGCTGTACCTGTCCTGGGAGAGCTCGATGCTGACACTGGGTATAAAGTGGGAGACACTCTGTCAGGGTAATGTAGAGGGAGCTCTACACTGTATCTAACCCGTGCTGTACCTGTCCTGGGAGAGCTCGATGCTGACACTGGGTATAAAGTGGGGGACACACTGTCAGGGTAATGTAGAGGGAGCTCTACACTGTATCTACCCCGTGCTGTACCTGTCCTGGGAGAGCTCGATGCTGACACTCACTCATTCCATGTGTGACGATGAACTCCAGCATCTTGTTCATGCTCCCCATATAGAACATCAGACGTAGCTGCGTCATTCCCATGGTAACCAGACTCCAGAGGAATATGGCCGAGAAGACACTCTTGCGGAATGGAGTCGATGCTGTGGGGGAGAGAGGGAGCGAAAAGTTGGAGGGTAAGAGGTCACACATTTTGCCAGCAAAATGAAAACATCCACCTCAGAACACAGTCCATTCGGCCCACCTTCCCATCACACCTGGAATTCCGAGAACAGTTTTAGTCCCCTGATTGAAGGAAAGGTACTGCCATTGCAGGCAGTCCGGAGATGATTAACTGGGTTGACCCTGGGTAGGGAGGGATTGTCTGATGGGGAGAGGTTGAGTAGGCCGGGGCCTGTCCTCATTGGGAGTTTAGAAGAATGAAAGGCGACATTATTGACACATCGAGTGTTTGACAGGGTCGATTCTGAGAGGATGTTTCCCCGTGTGGGGGAGTCTGGGAGCAGAGGGCAGAATCTCAGAGTGAGGGGAGATTCTGAGAGGATGTTTCCCCGTGTGGGAGAGTCTGGGCCCAGAGGACAGAATCTCAGAGTGAGGGGAGATTCTGGGAGGATGTTTCCCCGTGTGGGAGAGTCTGGGCCCAGAGGGCAGAATCTCAGAGTGAGGGGAGATTCTGAGAGGATGTTTCCCCGTGTGGGAGAGTCTGGGCCCAGAGGTCAGAATCTCAGAGTGAGGGGAGATTCTGAGAGGATGTTTCCCCGTGTGGGAGAGTCTGGGAGCAGAGGGCAGAATCTCAGAGTGAGGGGTGATTCTGAGAGGATGTTTCCCCGTGTGGGAGAGTCTGGGCCCAGAGGGCAGAATCTCAGAGTGAGGGGAGATTCTGAGAGGATGTTTCCCCGTGTGGGAGAGTCTGGGCCCAGAGGACAGAATCTCAGAGTGAGGGGAGATGCTGAGAGGATGTTTCCCCGTGTGGGAGAGTCTGGGAGCAGAGGGCAGAATCTCAGAGTGAGGGGTGATTCTGAGAGGATGTTTCCCCGTGTGGGAGAGTCTGGGCCCAGAGGGCAGAATCTCAGAGTGAGGGGAGATTCTGAGAGGATGTTTCCCCGTGTGAGAGAGTCTGAGAGCAGAGGACAGAATCTCAGAGTGAGGGGAGATTCTGAGAGGATGTTTCCCCGTGTGGGAGAGTCTGGGCCCAGAGGACAGAATCTCAGAGTGAGGGGAGATGCTGAGAGGATGTTTCCCCGTGTGGGAGAGTCTGGGAGCAGAGGGCAGAATCTCAGAGTGAGGGGAGATTCTGAGAGGATGTTTCCCCGTGTGGGAGAGTCTGGGAGCAGAGGACAGAATCTCAGAGTGAGGGGAGATTCTGAGAGGATGTTTCCCCGTGTGGGAGAGTCTGGGAGCAGAGGACAGAATCTCAGAGTGAGGGGAGATTCTGAGAGGATGTTTCCCCGTGTGGGAGAGTCTGGGCCCAGAGGACAGAATCTCAGAGTGAGGGGAGATTCTGAGAGGATGTTTCCCTGTGTGGGAGAGTCTGGGCCCAGAGGACAGAATCTCAGAGTGAGGGGAGATTCTGAGAGGATGTTTCCCCGTGTGGGAGAGTCTGGGCCCAGAGGACAGAATCTCAGAGTGAGGGGAGATTCTGAGAGGATGTTTCCCCGTGTGGGAGAGTCTGGGCCCAGAGGACAGAATCTCAGAGTGAGGGGAGATGCTGAGAGGATGTTTCCCCGTGTGGGAGAGTCTGGGCCCAGAGGACAGAATCTCAGAGTGAGGGGAGATGCTGAGAGGATGTTTCCCCGTGTGGGAGAGTCTGGGCCCAGAGGACAGAATCTCAGAGTGAGGGGAGATTCTGAGAGGATGTTTCCCCGTGTGGGAGAGTCTGGGACCAGAGGACAGAATCTCAGAGTGAGGGGAGATGCTGAGAGGATGTTTCCCCGTGTGGGAGAGTCTGGGAGCAGAGGACAGAATCTCAGAGTGAGGGGAGATTCTGAGAGGATGTTTCCCCGTGTGGGAGAGTCTGGGAGCAGAGAACAGAATCTCAGAGTGAGGGGAGATTCTGAGAGCATGTTTCCCCGTGTGGGAGAGTCTGGGAGCAGAGGACAGAATCTCAGAGTGAGGGGAGATTCTGAGAGGATGTTTCCCCGTGTGGGAGAGTCTGGGCCCAGAGGACAGAATCTCAGAGTGAGGGGAGATTCTGAGAGGATGTTTCCCCGTGTGGGAGAGTCTGGGCCCAGAGGACAGAATCTCAGAGTGAGGGGAGATGCTGAGAGGATGTTTCCCCGTGTGGGGGAGTCTGGGCCCAGAGGGCAGAATCTCAGAGTGAGGGGAGATTCTGAGAGGATGTTTCCCCGTGTGGGAGAGTCTGGGAGCAGAGGACAGAATCTCAGAGTGAGGGGAGATTCTGAGAGGATGTTTCCCCGTGTGGGAGAGTCTGGGCCAGGAGGACAGAATCTCAGAGTGAGGGGATATTCTGAGAGGATGTTTCCCCGTGTGGGAGAGTCTGGGAGCAGAGGGCAGAATCTCAGAGTGAGGGGAGATTCTGAGAGGATGTTTCCCCGTGTGGGAGAGTCTGGGCCCAGAGGGCAGAATCTCAGAGTGAGGGGAGATTCTGAGAGGATGTTTCCCCGTGTGGGAGAGTCTGGGCCCAGAGGACAGAATCTCAGAGTGAGGGGAGATGCTGAGAGGATGTTTCCCCGTGTGGGAGAGCCTGGGCCCAGAGGACAGAATCTCAGAGTGAGGGGAGATTCTGAGAGGATGTTTCCCCGTGTGGGAGAGTCTGGGCCCAGAGGGCAGAATCTCAGAGTGAGGGGATATTCTGAGAGGATGTTTCCCCGTGTGGGAGAGTCTGGGCCCAGAGGGCAGAATCTCAGAGTGAGGGGAGATTCTGAGAGGATGTTTCCCCGTGTGGGAGAGTCTGGGCCCAGAGGACAGAATCTCAGAGTGAGGGGAGATTCTGAGAGGATCTTTCCCCGTGTGGGAGAGTCTGGGAGCAGAGGGCAGAATCTCAGAGTGAGGGGAGATTCTGAGAGGATGTTTCCCCGTGTGGGAGAGTCTGGGAGCAGAGGACAGAATCTCAGAGTGAGGGGAGATTCTGAGAGGATGTTTCCCCGTGTGGGAGAGTCTGGGCCCAGAGGACAGAATCTCAGAGTGAGGGGAGATTCTGAGACAATGTTTCCCCGTGTGGGAGAGTCTGGGCCCAGAGGACAGAATCTCAGAGTGAGGGGAGATTCTGAGAGGATGTTTCCCCGTGTGGGAGAGTCTGGGCCAGGAGGACAGAATCTCAGAGTGATGGGATATTCTGAGAGGATGTTTCCCCGTGTGGGAGAGTCTGGGAGCAGAGGGCAGAATCTCAGAGTGAGGGGAGATTCTGAGAGGATGTTTCCCCGTGTGGGTGAGTCTGGGCCCAGAGGGCAGAATCTCAGAGTGAGGGGAGATTCTGAGAGGATGTTTCCCCGTGTGGGAGAGTCTGGGCCCAGAGGACAGAATCTCAGAGTGAGGGGAGATGCTGAGAGGATGTTTCCCCGTGTGGGAGAGTCTGGGCCCAGAGGGCAGAATCTCAGAGTGAGGGGATATTCTGAGAGGATGTTTCCCCGTGTGGGAGAGTCTGGGCCCAGAGGGCAGAATCTCAGAGTGAGGGGAGATTCTGAAAGGATGTTTCCCCGTGTGGGAGAGTCTGGGCCCAGAGGACAGAATCTCAGAGTGAGGGGAGATTCTGAGAGGATGTTTCCCCGTGTGGGAGAGTCTGGGCCCAGAGGACAGAATCTCAGAGTGAGGGGAGATTCTGAGAGGATGTTTCCCCGTGTGGGAGAGTCTGGGACCAGAGGGCAGAATCTCAGAGTGAGGGGAGATTCTGAGAGGATGTTTCCCCGTGTGAGAGAGTCTGGGCCCAGAGGACAGAATCTCAGAGTGAGGGGTGATTCTGAGAGGATGTTTCCCCGTGTGGGTGAGTCTGGGCCCAGAGGGCAGAATCTCAGAGTGAGGGGAGATTCTGAGAGGATGTTTCCCCGTGTGGGAGAGTCTGGGACCAGAGGGCAGAATCTCAGAGTGAGGGGAGATTCTGAGAGGATGTTTCCCCGTGTGGGAGAGTCTGGGCCCAGAGGACAGAATCTCAGAGGGAAGGTTCTGAGAGGATGTTTCCCCGTGTGGGAGAGTCTGGGAGCAGAGGGCAGAATCTCAGAGTGAGGGGAGATTCTGAGAGGATGTTTCCCAGTGTGGGAGAGTCTGGGAGCAGAGGACAGAATCTCAGAGTGAGGGGAGATTCTGAGAGGATGTTTCCCCGTGTGGGAGAGTCTGGGCCCAGAGGACAGAATCTCAGAGTGAGGGGAGATGCTGAGAGGATGTTTCCCCGTGTGGGAGATGCTGGGAGCAGAGGGCAGAATCTCAGAGTGAGGGGAGATTCTGAGAGGATGTTTCCCCGTGTGAGAGAGTCTGGGCCCAGAGGGCAGAATCTCAGAGTGAGGGGTCGCCCATTTCACACAGAGATGAGGAGGAATCTCTTCTCTCAGAGGGGAGTGAGTGTGGAACTCTTCACCGCAGAGAGCTGTCGAGACTGGGCCGCTAAGTATGTTCAAGGCCGAGAGAGAGACAGTTTGTAAAACAGTGAGGGGGTCGAGGGTCAGGGGACAAGGCGGGAAAGTGTTGAGGATTGTCACATCAGATCAGACACAATCTCATTGAGAGGCGGGGCAGATTCGATGGGCCGAATGATCCACTTGTGCTCCCACATCTAATGGTCTTGGGCTGTGTCTCTGCCCCATAGAGGCTCACCCCCAACCCATCTCTCGCCCCCACCCACACCTCTATCTGTCTCTCACCCCCTCCTGTGTTGATTCAGGTTCCCCTAAAACAAGTCTACAGGATTCACCTCCCGCACTCCCTCTGGGAGCGAGTCCCACATTCCCCCCACTCCCTGTGGGAGCGAGTCCCACATTCTCCCCAGTCCCTCTGGGAGCGAGTCCCACATTCCCCCCACTCCTGTGGGAGCGAGTCCAACATTCTCCCCACTCCCTGTGGGAGCGAGTCCCACATTCTCCCCACTCCCTGTGGGAGCGAGTCCCACATTCCCCCCACTCCCTGTGGGAGCGAGTCCCACATTCCCCCCACTCCCTGTGGGAGCGAGTCCCACACTCTCCCCACTCCCTGTGGGAGCGAGTCCCACATTCCCCCCACTCCCTGTGGGAGCGAGTCCCACATTCCCCCCACTCCCTGTGGGAGCGAGACCCACATTCCCCCCACTCCCTGTGGGTGCGAGTCCCACATTCCCCCCACTCCCTGTGGGAGCGAGTCCCACATTCCCCCCACTCCCTGTGGGAGTGAGTCCCACATTCCCCCCACTCCCTGTGGCAGCGAGTCCCACATTCTCCCCACTCCCTGTGGGAGCGAGTCCCACATTCTCCCCACTCCCTGTGGGAGCGAGTCCCACATTCTCCCCACTCCCTGTGGGAGTGAGTCCCACATTCTCCCCACTCCCTGTGGGAGCGAGTCCCACATTCTCCCCACTCCCTGTGGGAGCGAGTCCCACATTCTCCCCACTCCCTGTGGGAGCGAGTCCCACATTCTCCCCACTCCTTGGGGGAGCAAGTCCCACATTTTCCACACTCCCTGGGGGAGCGAGTCCCACATTCTCCCACTCCCTGTGGGAGCGAGTCCCACATTCTCCCCACTCCCTGCGGGAGCGAGTCCCACATTCCCCCCACTCCCTGTGGGAGCGAGTCCCACATTCTCCCACTCCCTGCGGGAGCGAGTCCCACATTCTCCCCACTCCCTGCGGGAGCGAGTCCCACACTCTCCTCACTCCCTGTGGGAGCGAGTCCCACACTCTCCTCACTCCCTGTGGGAGCGAGTCCCACATTCTCCCCACTCCCTGTGGGAGCGATTCCCACACTCTCCTCACTCCCTGTGGGAGCGAGTCCCACATTCTCCCCACTCCCTGTGGGAGCGAGTCCCACATTCTCCCCACTCCCTGTGGGAGCGAGTCCCACATTCTGCCCACTCCCTGTGGGAGCGAGTCCCACATTCTCCCCACTCCCTGTGGGAGCGAGTCCCACATTCTGCCCACTCCCTGTCGGAGCGAGTCCCACATTCTCCCCCACGCCCTGTGAGAGCGAGTCCCACATTCTCCTACTCCCTGTGGGAGCGAGTCCCACATTCTCCTCACTCCCTGTGGGAGCGAGTCCCACATTCTCCCCACTCCCCGTGGGAGCGAGTCCCACATTCTCCCCAATCCCCGTGGGAGCGAGTCCCACATTCCCCCCACTCCCTGTGGGAGCGAGTCCCACATTCTCCCCACTCCCTGTGGGAGCGAGTTCCACATTCTCCCCACTCTCTGTGGGTCAGTACTGAGGGAGTGCTGCATTGTCAGAGGGTCTGTACTGAGGGAGTGCTGCACTGTCAGAGGGTCAGTACTGAGGGAGAGCTGCACTGTCAGAGGGTCAGTACTGAGGGAGTGCTTCATTGTCAGAGGGTCTGTACTGAGGGAGTGCTGCACTGTCAGAGGGTCAGTACTGAGGGAGTGCCGCACTGTCAGAGGGTCAGTACTGAGGGAGTGCCGCACTGTCAGAGGGTCAGTACTGAGGGAGTGCTGCACTGTCAGAGGGTCAGTACTGAGGGAGTGCTGCACTGTCAGAGGGTCAGTACTGAGGGAGAGCTGCACTGTCAGAGGGTCAGTACTGAGGGAGTGCTTCATTGTCAGAGGGTCTGTACTGAGGGAGTGCTGCACTGTCAGAGGGTCAGTACTGAGGGAGTGCCGCACTGTCAGAGGGTCAGTACTGAGGGAGTGCCGCACTGTCAGAGGGTCAGTACTGAGGGAGTGCCGCACTGTCAGAGGGTCAGTACTGAGGGAGTGCCGCACTGTCAGAGGGTCAGTACTGAGGGAGTGCTGCATTGTCAGAGGGTCAGTACTGAGGGAGTGCTGCATTGTCAGAGGGTCAGTACTGAGGGAGAGCTGCACTGTCAGAGGGTCAGTACTGAGGGAGTGCTTCATTGTCAGAGGGTCTGTACTGAGGGAGTGCTGCACTGTCAGAGGGTCAGTACTGAGGGAGTGCCGCACTGTCAGAGGGTCAGTACTGAGGGAGTGCCGCACTGTCAGAGGGTCAGTACTGAGGGAGTGCTGCACTGTCAGAGGGTCAGTACTGAGGGAGTGCTGCACTGACAGAGGGTCAGTACTGAGGGAGAGCTGCACTGTCAGAGGGTCAGTACTGAGGGAGCACTGCACTGTCAGTGGGTCAGTGCTGAGGGAGTGCCGCACTGTCAGAGGGTCAGTACTGAGGGAGCACTGCACTGTCAGTGGGTCAGTACTGAGGGAGCACTGCACTGTCAGAGGGTCAGTACTGAGGGAGTGCCGCACTGACAGAGGGTCAGTACTGAGAGAGTGCCGCACTGTCAGAGGATCAGTACTGAGGGAGTGCTGCACTGTCAGAGGGTCAGTACTGAGGGAGAGCTGCACTGTCAGAGGGTCAGTACTGAGGGAGTGCTGCACTGTCAGAGGGTCAGTACTGAGAGAGTGCAGCACTGTCAGAGGGTCAGTACTGAGGGAGTGCCGCACTGTCAGAGGGTCAGTACTGAGGGAGTGCCGCACTGTCAGAGATTCTCTCTTTTGAAGGGACGTGAAAAGTCCCAAAACATCAGCTGACTGATTCAGAGTGAGGTGTGAGATTTGTTTGTGGCAGGGCCCAGGAACCTCCACAGTTCCCACCCTCCTTCGCATCTCAATCAATCATCAATGTCTCCACATCGAACGTTTGGCAGGAAGATCACATACATGACCAATCCCCGAGGCGTGTTTACAATTCCGGCAACGTCCATGTTTACTTCCCCAACAGCGAGAGAAACACAAACACAACAGGCCACAGATATGACAGCGACAGAGCAGGGGGCATGGGCGGCTAGGGAAGAGAGGGAGGGAGAGAGACAGAGACAGAGAGGAAGACTGGGGGCAAGAGAGAGGGGGAGCGATTGACAAAAAGGGCGATTCTCCAAAATGGAGCCCAAGTGTTCGCGCCGTCGTCAACCGGGGGCGAAATTCTCCGGTGTCGGCGCGGTGTCTGCCGACCGGCGCCCAAAACGGCGCAAATCAGTCGGGCATCGCGCCGCCCCAAAGGGGCGGAATCCTCCGCCCCTTGGCTGGCCGAGCCCTCACCTTGCGGGGCTAGGCCGGCGCCGGACTGATTTCCGCCCCGCCAGCTGGCGGGAAAGGCCTTTGGTGCCCCGCCAGCTGGCGCGGAAATGACATCTCCGGGCGGCGCATGCGCGGGAGCGTCAGCGGCCGCTGACAGTTTCCCGCGCATGCGCAGCGGAGGGAGTCTCTTCCGCCTCCGCCATGGTGGAGACCGTGGCCAAGGCGGAAGGAACAGAGTGCCCCCACGGCACAGGCCCGCCCGCGGATCGGTGGGCCCCGATCGCGGGCCAGGCCACCGCGGGGGCACCCCCCCGGGGCCAGACTATGGCCCATCCGGGCCGGAGAATCGGGCGGGGGGGGGGGGGCCGCCAACCGGCACGGCACGATTCCCGCCCCACCCCGAATCTCCGGAGCCGGAGAATTCGGCGGCCGGCGGGGGGGTCGGAGAATCCCGCCCCAGGCCCGGGTACGACCTATTCTGGCCCCCACAGGGAGAGACAAAGTGAAGGGAGAGAGAGAGTGCTCGGGGGAGAGATCGAGTGGGGGAGGGGAGTAAGTTGGGAGTGAGAGAGTGTGGAGAGAGAGGGATAGAGCTGAGGGTGAGAGGTGGGAGAGTGGGGCAAGAGAGAGGGTGTGTGGGGAGAGAGGGAATGAAGGGCAAGGGGGAGAGAGAGAGAGAGTGTGCGGGAGAGAGAGAGTCGGGGTTTGGGGGCGAGAGGGAGAATGGGGACGAGGGAGGGTGGGAGAGAGAAAGAGTGGTGGAGAGAGAGAGAGAGACGTGGTCGAGAGAGTGTGTGGGAAAGAGAGAGAGAAGGAGGCGATTGTGAGAGAGAGAAAGAGCGGTCGAGAGAGAGGGAGTGGGGCGAGAGGGAAGTTGGGGTGAGAGAGAGTGAGGGAGGGAGAGAGAGAGTGTGTGAAGGCTGAGAGAGTGGGGGAGAGAGTAGGGGACAAAGAGAGTGGAGGGTTGTGAGAGAGTGGGTGGAGAGAGAGAGTGAAGAAGGGGAGAAATAGTGGGAGAGAGAGTGTGGGGGTGTAAGAAACTGTGGGGAGGAGGGGAGGGAGGGTGGGGAGGGGAGTGAGGGAGGAGGGGAGTGAGGGTGAGGGAGGAGGGGAGTGAGGGTGAGGGAGGAGGGGAGTGAGGGTGAGGGAGGAGGGGAGTGAGGGTGAGGGAGGAGGGGAGTGAGGGTGAGGGAGGAGGGGAGTGAGGGTGAGGGAGGAGGGGAGCGAGGGTGAGGGAGGAGGGGAGTGAGGGTGAGGGAGGAGGGGAGTGAGGGTGAGGGAGGACGGGAGTGAGGGTGAGGGAGGACGGGAGTGAGGGTGAGGGAGGACGGGAGTGAGGGTGAGGGAGGACGGGAGTGAGGGTGAGGGAGGACGGGAGTGAGGGTGAGGGAGGACGGGAGTGAGGGTGAGGGAGGACGGGACTGAGGGTGAGGGGGGACGGGAGTTAGGATGAGGGAGGACGGGAGTGAGGGTGAGGGAGGACGGGAGTGAGGGTGAGGGAGGACGGGAGTGAGGGTGAGGGAGGACGGGAGTGAGGGTGAGGGAGGACGGGAGTGAGGGTGAGGGAGGACGGGAGTGAGGGTGAGGGAGGACGGGAGAGAGGGTGAGGGAGGACGGGAGTGAGGGTGAGGGAGGACAGGAGTGAGGGTGAGGGAGGACGGGAGTGAGGGTGAGGGAGGACGGGAGTGAGGGTGAGGGAGGACGGGAGTGAGGGTGGGGGTACGGGAGTGAGTGTGAGGGAGGACGGGAGTGAGGGTGAGGGAGGACTGGAGTGAGGGAGGACGGGAGTGAGGGAGAGGGAGGACGGGAGTGAGGGTGAGGGAGGACGAGGGTGAGGGTGAGGGAGGACGGGGGTGAGAGTGAGGGAGGAGGGGAGTGAGGGTGAGGGAGGAGGGGAGTGAGGGTGAGGGAGGACGGGAGTGAGGGAGGACGGGAGTGAGGGTGAGGGAGGACGGGAGTGAGGGTGAGGGAGGACGGGAGTGAGGGTGAGGGAGGACGGGAGTGAGGGTGAGGGAGGACGGGAGTGAGGGGGAGGTAGGACGGGAGTGAGGGGTGAGGGAGGACGGGAGTGAGGGGTGAGGGAGGACGGGAGTGAGGGGTGAGGGAGGACGGGAGTGAGGGTGAGGGAGGACGGGAGTGAGGGTGAGGGAGGACGGGAGTGAGGGTGAGGGAGGACGGGAGTGAGGGTGAGGGAGGACGGGAGTGAGGGTGAGGGAGGACGGGAGTGAGGGTGAGGGAGGACGGGAGTGAGGGGTGAGGGAGGACGGGAGTGAGGGGTGAGGGAGGATGGGGGTGAGGGTGAGGGAGGACGGGAGTGAGGGTGAGGGAGGACGGGAGTGAGGGTGAGGGAGGACGGGAGTGAGGGAGAGGGAGGACGGGAGTGAGGGTGAGGGAGGACGGGAGTGAGGGTGAGGGAGGAGGGGAGTGAGGGTGAGGGAGGAGGGGAGTGAGGGTGAGGGAGGACAGGAGTGTGGGTGAGGGAGGAGGGGAGTGAGGGTGAGGGAGGAGGGGAGTGAGGGTGAGGGAGGAGGGGAGTGAGTGTGAGGGAGGACGGGAGTGAGGGTGGGGGCACGGGAGTGAGGGTGAGGGAGTGAGGGTGAGGGAGGGCGGGAGTCAGGGTGAGGGAGGACGGGAGTCAGGGTGAGGGGGGACGGGAGTGAGGGTGAGGGAGGACGGGAGTGAGGGTGGGACTGAGGGTGAGGGAGGACGGGAGTGAGGGTGGGACTGAGGGTGAGGGAGGACGGGAGTGAGTGTGAGGGAGGATGGGAGTGAGGGAGGACGGGAGTGAGGGTGAGGGAGGACGGGAGTGAGGGTGAGGGAGGACGGGAGTGAGGGTGTGTGAGGACGGGAGTGAGGGTGAGGGAGGACGGGAGTGAGGGTGAGGGAGGACGGGAGTCAGGGTGAGGGAGGACGGGAGTGAGGGTGAGGGAGGACGGGAGTCAGGGTGAGGGAGGACGGGAGTCAGGGTGAGGGAGGACGGGAGTCAGGGTGAGGGAGGACGGGAGTCAGGGTGAGGGAGGACGGGAGTGAGGGTGAGGGAGGACGGGAGTGAGGGTGGAGGCGGACGGGATTGAGGGTGGGGGCGGACGGGAGTGAGGGAGGGGGAGGACGGGAGTGAGGGTGAGGGAGGACGGGAGTGAGGGTGAGGGAGGACGGGAGTGAGGGTGGGGGTACGGGAGTGAGTGTGAGGGAGGACGGGAGTGAGGGTGGGGGTACGGGAGTGAGGGTGAGGGAGGACTGGAGTGAGGGAGGACGGAAGTGAGGGAGAGGGAGGACGGGAGTGAGGGTGAGGGAGGACGGGAGTGAGGGTGAGGGAGGACGAGGGTGAGGGTGAGGGAGGAGGGGAGTGAGGGTGAGGGAGGAGGGGAGTGAGGGTGAGGGAGGACGGGAGTGAGGGAGGACGGGAGTGAGGGTGAGGGAGGACGGGAGTGAGGGTGAGGGAGGACGGGAGTGAGGGTGAGGGAGGACGGGAGTGAGGGTGAGGGAGGACGGGAGTGAGGGGGAGGGAGGACGGGAGTGAGGGGGAGGTAGGACGGGAGTGAGGGGTGAGGGAGGACGGGAGTGAGGGGTGAGGGAGGACGGGAGTGAGGGTGAGGGAGGACGGGAGTGAGGGTGAGGGAGGACGGGAGTGAGGGTGAGGGAGGACGGGAGTGAGGGTGAGGGAGGACGGGAGTGAGGGTGAGGGAGGAGGGGAGTGAGGGTGAGGGAGGAGGGGAGTGAGGGTGAGGGAGGACAGGAGTGTGGGTGAGGGAGGAGGGGAGTGAGGGTGAGGGAGGAGGGGAGTGAGGGTGAGGGAGGAGGGGAGTGAGTGTGAGGGAGGACGGGAGTGAGGGTGGGGGCACCGGAGTGAGGGTGAGGGAGGACGGGAGTGAGGGTGGGGGAGTGAGGGTGAGGGAGGGCGGGAGTCAGGGTGAGGGGGGACGGGAGTGAGGGTGAGGGAGGACGGGAGTGAGGGTGGGACTGAGGGTGAGGGAGGACGGGAGTGAGTGTGAGGGAGGATGGGAGTGAGGGAGGACGGGGGTGAGGGTGAGGGAGGACGGGAGCGAGGGTGAGGGAGGACGGGAGTGAGGGTGAGGGAGGACGGGAGTGTGGGTGAGGGAGGATGGGAGTGAGGGTGAGGGAGGACGGGAGTGAGGGTGTGTGAGGACGGGAGTGAGGGTGAGGGAGGACGGGAGTGAGGGTGAGGGAGGACGGGAGTGTGGGTGAGGGAGGATGGGAGTGAGGGTGAGGGAGGACGGGAGTGAGGGTGAGGGAGGACTGGAGTCAGGGTGAGGAAGGACGGGAGTCAGGGTGAGGGAGGACGGGAGTCAGGGTGAGGGAGGACGGGTGTGAGGGTGAGGGAGGACGGGAGTGAGGGTGGAGGCGGACGGGAGTGAGGGTGGGGGCGGACGGTAGTGAGGGAGGGGGAGGACGGGAGTGAGGGTGAGGGAGGACGGGAGTGAGTGTGAGGGAGGACGGGAGAGAGGGTGGGGGTACGGGAGTGAGGGTGGGGGAGGACGGGATTGAGGGTGGGGGAGTGAGGGTGAGGGAGGACGGGAGTGAGGGTGAGGGAGGATGGGAGTGAGGGTGGGGGAGTGAGGGTGAGGGAGGACGGGAATGAGGGTGGAGGCGGACGGGAGTGAGGGTGGAGGCGGACGGGAGTGAGGGTGGGGGTGGACGGGAGTGAGGGTGAGGGAGGAGGGGAGTGAGGGTGAGGGTGGAGGGGAGTGAGGGTGAGGGAGGAGGGCAGTGAGGGTGAGGGAGGAGGGGAGTGAGGGTGAGGGAGGAGGGGAGTGAGGGTGAGGGAGGAGGGGAGTGAGGGTGAGGGAGGAGGGGAGTGAGGGTGAGGGAGGAGGGGAGTGAGGGTGAGGGAGGAGGGGAGTGAGGGTGAGGGAGGAGTTGAGTGAGGGTGAGGGAGGAGGGGAGTGAGGGTGAGGAAGGACGGGAGTGAGGGTGAGGGGGGACGGGAGTGAGTGTGAGGGAGGAGGGGAGTGAGGGTGAGGGAGGACGGGAGTGAGGGTGAGGGAGGACGGGAGTGAGGGTGAGGGAGGACGGGAGTGAGGGTGAGGGAGGACGGGAGTGAGGGTGAGGGAGGACGGGAGTGAGGGTGGGACTGAGGGTGAGGGAGGACGGGAGTGAGGGTGGGACTGAGGGTGAGGGAGGACGGGAGTGTGTCTGAGGGAGGATGGGAGTGAGGGAGGACGGGAGTGAGGGTGAGGGAAGACGGGAGTGAGGGTGAGGGAGGACGGGAGTGAGTGTGAGGGAGGACGGGAGTGAGGGTGAGGGAGGAGGGGAGTGAGGGTGAGGGAGGACAGGAGTGAGGGTGAGGGAGGAGGGGAGTGAGGGTGAGGGAGGAGGGGAGTGAGGGTGAGGGAGGAGGGGAGTGAGGGTGAGGGAGGAGGGGAGTGAGGGTGAGGGAGGACGGGAGTGAGGGTGAGGGAGGGCGGGAGTGAGGGTGAGGGAGGACGGGAGTGAGGGTGAGGGAGGACGGGAGTGAGGGTGAGGGAGGACGGGAGTGAGGGTGAGGGAGGACTGGAGTGAGGGTGAGGGAGGACGGGAGTGAGGGTGAGGGAGGACGGGAGTGAGGGTGAGGGAGGACGGGAGTGAGGGTGAGGGAGGACGGGAGTGAGGGTGGGGGAGGACGGGAGTGAGGGTGAGGGAGGACGGGAGTGAGGGTGAGGGAGGACGGGAGTGAGGGTGAGGGAGGACGGGGGTGAGGGTGAGGGAGGACGGGAGTGAGGGTGAGGGAGGACGGGAGTGAGGGTGAGGGAGGAGGGGAGTGAGGGTGAGGGAGGAGGGGAGTGAGGGTGAGGGAGGAGGGGAGCGAGGGTGAGGGAGGACGGGAGTGAGGGTGAGGGAGGACGGGAGTGAGGGTGAGGGAGGAGGGGAGTGAGGGTGAGGGAGGAGGGGAGTGAGGGTGAGGGAGGAGGGGAGTGAGGGTGAGGGAGGAGGGGAGTGAGGGTGAGGGAGGAGGGGAGTGAGGGTGAGGGAGGAGGGGAGTGAGGGTTAGGGAGGAGGGGAGAGAGGGTGAGGGAGGACGGGAGTGAGGGTGGGGGTACGGGAGTGAGGGTGAGGGAGGACGGGAGTGAGGGTGGGGGAGTGAGGGAGGGCGGGAGTCAGGGTGAGGGAGGACGGGAGTCAGGGTGAGGGAGGACGGGAGTGAGGGTGAGGGAGGACGGGAGTGAGGGTGGGCCTGCGGGTGAGGGAGGACTGGAGTGAGGGTGGGACTGAGGGTGAGGGAGGACGGGAGTGAGGGTGGGACTGAGGGTGAGGGAGGACGGGAGTGAGGGTGGGACTGAGGGTGAGGGAGGACGGGAGTGAGTGTGAGGGAGGACGGGAGTGAGGGAGGACGGGAGTGAGGGTGAGGGAGGACGGGAGTGAGGGTGAGGGAGGACGGGAGTGAGGGTGAGGGAGGACGGGAGTGAGGGTGAGGGAGGACGTGAGTGAGGGTGAGGGAGGACGGGAGTGAGGGTGAGGGAGGACGGGAGTGAGGGTGAGGGAGGACGGGAGTGAGGGTGAGGGAGGACGGGAGTGAGGGTGAGGGAGGACGGGGGTGAGGGTGAGGGAGGACGGGGGTGAGGGTGAGGGAGGACGGGAGTGAGGGTGAGGGAGGAGGGGTGAGGGTGAGGAAGGAGGGGAGTGAGGGTGAGGGAGGACGGGAGTGAGGGTGAGGGAGGACGGGAGTGAGGGTGAGGGAGGACGGGAGTGAGGGTGAGGGAGGACGGGAGTGAGGGAGAGGGAGGACGGGAGTGAGGGTGAGGGAGGACGGGAGTGAGGGTGAGGGAGGACGGGAGTGAGGGTGAGGGAGGACGGGAGTGAGGGTGAGGGAGGACGGGAGTGAGGGTGAGGGAGGACGGGAGTGAGGGTGAGGGAGGACGGGAGTGAGGGTGAGGGAGGACGGGAGTGAGGGTGAGGGAGGAGGGGAGTGAGTGTGAGGGAGGACGGGAGTGAGTGTGAGGGAGGACGGGAGTGAGGGTGAGGGAGGACGGGAGCCAGGGTGAGGGAGGACGGGAGTCAGGGTGAGGGAGGACGGGAGTCAGGGTGAGGGAGGACGGGAGTCAGGGTGAGGGAGGACGGGAGTGAGGGTGGAGGCGGAAGGGAGTGAGGGTGGGGGCGGACGGGAGTGAGGGTGGGGGAGGACGGGAGTGAGGGTGAGGGAGGACGGGAGTGAGTGTGAGGGAGGACGGGAGTGAGGGTCGGGGTACGGGACTGAGGGTGAGGGAGGACGGGAGTGAGGGTGGGGGAGGACGGGAGTGAGGGTGGGGGAGGACGGGAGTGAGGGTGAGGGAGGACGGGAGTGAGGGTGAGGGAGGACGGGAGTGAGGGTGAGGGAGGACGGGAGTGAGGGTGAGGGAGGACGGGAGTGAGGGTGGGGGAGGACGGGAGTGAGGGTGAGGGGGAGGACGGGAGTGAGGGTGAGGGTGGGGGTACGGGAGTGAGGGTGGGGGTACGGGAGTGAGGGTGGGGGCACGGGAGTGAGGGTGGGGGTACGGGAGTGAGGGTGGGGGTACGGGAGTGAGGGTGAGGGTGGGGGTACGGGAGTGAGGGTGGGGGTACGGGAGTGAGGGTGAGGGGGAGGACGGGAGTGAGGGGGAGGGTGGGGGTACGGGAGTGAGGGTGGGGGAGGACGGGAGTGAGGACGGGAGTGAGGGTGAGGGGGAGGACGGGAGTGAGGGTGAGGGTGGGGGTACGGGAGTGAGGGTGGGGGTACGGGAGTGAGGGTGGGGGTACGGGAGTGAGGGTGGGGGTACGGGAGTGAGGGTGGGGGTACGGGAGTGAGGTTGGGGGTACGGGAGTGAGGGCGGGGGTACGGGAGTGAGGGTGGAGGTACGGGAGTGAGCGTGGGGGTACGGGAGTGAGGGTGGGGGTACGGGAGTGAGGGTGGGGGTACGGGAGTGAGGGTGGGGGAGGACGGGACTGAGGGTGGGGGAGGACGGGAGTGAGGGTGGGGGAGGATGGGAGTGAGGGTGGGGGAGGACGGGAGTGAGGGTGAGGGAGGACGGGAGTGAGGGTGAGGGTGGGGGTACAGGAGTGAGGGTGGGGGTACGGGAGTGAGGGTGGGGTACGGTAGTGAGGGTGGGGGTACGGGAGTGAGGGTGAGGGAGGACGGGAGTGAGGGTGGGGGTACGGGAGTGAGGGTGGGGGTACGGGAGTGAGGGTGGGGGTACGGGAGTGAAGGTGGGGGTACGGGAGTGAGGGTGGGGGTACGGGAGTGAGGGTGGGGGTACGGGAGTGAGGGTGGGGGAGGACGGTACTGAGGGTGGGGGAGGACGGGACTGAGGGTGAGGGAGGACGGGAGTGAGGGTGGGGGAGGACGGGAGTGAGGGTGAGGGGGAGGACGGGAGTGAGGGTGAGGGTGGGGGTACGGGAGTGAGGGTGGGGGTACGGGAGTGAGGGTGGGGGTACGGGAGTGAGGGTGGGGGTACGGGAGTGAGGGTGGGGGTACGGGAGTGAGGGTGGGGGTACGGGAGTGAGGATAGGTTGGGAGTGTGGACAGTCAGTGTTGGGGGGACCAGTCCGGGCTCCTTACCCTCTCTCTTGGGGCTGCTCTTCCTGTGGACACTCTCGGTGGAGAGATGTTTCAGCTCCTCTTGCTCGGGCACTTTGTGACTCAGCCTCTGACCCACGTTACTGACATGTTCGTAGAACCGATCGCCCGTCACCTTGTGGTCCAGAGCAAAGCTACTGACCTTCACCTTCTTCCTGTGAGAGAGCGAGAGAGAGAGTCACGCTATTCCTCGAGGACACTGTCTGTCTCACTAACCCCGCGCCCCTGAACACAGTCAGCCCCCAGGATGTTGCCCCGGCGACAGTGAAGGAACGGCCGATATATTTCCCAGTCGGGGGGGGTGAGTGACTCGGAGGGGAGCCTCCAGGTGGGGGGGGGTTCCCGGGTATCTGCTGCTCTCGTCCTTCTCGATGGAGGTGGGCGTGGGTTTGGAAGGTGCTGCCTGAGGAACCTTGGCGAGATCCTGCTGTGCATCTTGTAGCTGGGACACACGGCTGACACTGTGCGTCGGTGGTGGTGGTGGGGGGGGGGGGGGAGTGAATGTTTGTGGAAGGGGAGCAATCAAGCGGGGCTGCTTTGTCCTGGATGGTGTCGAGCTTCTCGAGTGTTGTTGGAGCTGCGCTCACCCAGGCAAGTGGAGAGTATTCCCTCACACTCCTGACTTGTGCCTTGTCGATGGGGGACAGGCTTTGCGGGGGGGTGGGGGGTCAGGAGGTGAGTTACTCTCCGCAGGATTCCCAGCCTCTGACCTGCCCTGGTAGCCACAGTATTAATGTGGCTGGGTCCAGTTCAGTTTCTGATCAATGGTAACCCCCAGGATGTGGATTGTGGGGGATTCAGCGACGGGAATGCCGTCGAACGACAAGGGGCCGGGGGCAAAACATCCAGTGAGGGAGTGCTGCACTGACAGAGGGTCAGTACTGAGGGAGTGCCGCACTGTCAGAGGGTCAGTACTGAGGGAGTGCTGCACTGACAGAGGGTCAGTACTGAGGGAGTGCTGCACTGACAGAGGGTCAGTACTGAGGGAGAGCTGCACTGTCAGAGGGTCAGTACTGAGGGAGTGCAGCGCTGTCAGAGGGTCAGTACTGAGGGAGAGCCGCACTGTCAGAGGGTCAGTACTGAGGGAGTGCTGCACTGACAGAGGGTCAGTACTGAGGGAGTGCTGCACTGACAGAGGGTCAGTACTGAGGGAGAGCTGCACTGTCAGAGGGTCAGTACTGAGGGAGTGCAGCGCTGTCAGAGGGTCAGTACTGAGGGAGAGCCGCACTGTCAGAGGGTCAGTACTGAGGGAGTGCTGCACTGACAGAGGGTCAGTACTGAGGGAGAGCTGCACTGTCAGAGGGTCAGTACTGAGGGAGTGCAGCGCTGTCAGAGGGTCAGTACTGAGGGAGAGCCGCACTGTCAGAGGGTCAGTACTGAGGGAGTGCTGCACAGTCAGAGAGTCAGTACTGAGGGAGTGCTGCACTGTCAGAGGGTCAGTACTGAGGGAGTGCCGCACTGTCAGAGGGTCAGTACTGAGGGAGTGCTGCACTGTCAGAGGGTCATTACTGAGGGAGTGCTGCACTGTCAGACGGTCAGTACTGAGGGAGTGCTGCACTGTCAGAGGGTCAGTACTGAGGGAGAGCAGCACTGTCAGAGGGTCAGTACTGAGGGAGTGCTGCACTGTCAGAGGGTCAGTACTGAGGGAGTGCTGCACTGTCAGAGGGTCAGTACTGAGGGAGAGCTGCACTGTCAGAGCGTCAGTACTGAGGGAGTGTTGCACTGTCAGAGGGTCAGTACTGAGGGAGAGCTGCACTGTCAGAGCGTCAGTACTGAGGGAGTGCCGCACTGTCAGAGGGTCAGTACTGAGGCAGTGCCGCACTGTCAGAGGGTCAATACTGAGGGAGTGTTGCACTGTCAGAGGGTCAGTACTGAGGGAGTGCTGCACTGTCAGAGGGTCAGTACTGAGGGAGTGCTGCACTGACAGAGGGTCAGTACTGAGGGAGTGCTGCACTGACAGAGGGTCAGTACTGAGGGAGTGCTGCACTGACAGAGGGTCAGTACTGAGGGAGAGCTGCACTGTCAGAGGGTCAGTACTGAGGGAGTGCAGCGCTGTCAGAGGGTCAGTACTGAGGGAGAGCCGCACTGTCAGAGGGTCAGTACTGAGGGAGTGCTGCACTGACAGAGGGTCAGTACTGAGGGAGAGCTGCACTGTCAGAGGGTCAGTACTGAGGGAGTGCAGCGCTGTCAGAGGGTCAGTACTGAGGGAGAGCCGCACTGTCAGAGGGTCAGTACTGAGGGAGTGCTGCACTGTCAGAGGGTCAGTACTGAGGGAGTGCCGCACTGTCAGAGGGTCAGTACTGAGGGAGTGCTGCACTGTCAGAGGGTCATTACTGAGGGAGTGCTGCACTGTCAGACGGTCAGTACTGAGGGAGTGCTGCACTGTCAGAGGGTCAGTACTGAGGGAGAGCAGCACTGTCAGAGGGTCAGTACTCAGGGAGTGCTGCACTGTCAGAGGGTCAGTACTGAGGGAGTGCTGCACTGTCAGAGGGTCAGTACTGAGGGAGAGCTGCACTGTCAGAGCATCAGTACTGAGGGAGTGTTGCACTGTCAGAGGGTCAGTACTGAGGGAGAGCTGCACTGTCAGAGCGTCAGTACTGAGGGAGTGCCGCACTGTCAGAGGGTCAGTACTGAGGCAGTGCCGCACTGTCAGAGGGTCAATACTGAGGGAGTGTTGCACTGTCAGAGGGTCAGTACTGAGGGAGTGCTGCACTGTCAGAGGGTCAGTACTGAGGGAGTGCCGCACTGTCAGAGGGTCAGTACTGAGGGAGTGTTGCACTGTCAGAGGGTCAGTTCTGAGGGAGTGCCGCACTGTCAGAGGGTCAGTACTGAGGGAGTGCCGCACTGTCAGAGGGTCAGTACTGAGGGAGTGCTTCACTGTCAGAGGGTCAGCACTGAGGGAGTGCTGCACTGTCAGAGGGTCAGTACTGAGGGAGTGCCGCACTGTCAGAGGGTCAGTACTGAGGGAGTGCCGCACTGTCAGAGGATCAGTACTGAGGGAGTGCTGCACTGTCAGAGGGTCAGTACTGAGGGAGTGCTGCACTGTCAGAGGGTCAGTACTGAGGGAGCGCTGCACTGTCAGAGGGTCAGTACTGAGGGAGTGCTGCACTGTCAGAGGGTCAGTACTGAGGGAGTGCCGCACTGTCAGAGGGTCAGTACTGAGGGAGTGCTGCACTGTCAGAGGGTCAGTACTGAGGGAGCGCTGCACTGTCAGAGGGTCAGTACTGAGGGAGTGCCGCACTGTCAGAGGGTCAGTACTGAGGGAGTGCTGCACTGTCAGAGGGTCAGTACTGAGGGTGTGCCGCACTGTCAGAGGGTCAGTACTGAGGGAGCGCTGCACTGTCAGAGGGTCAGTACTGAGGGAGCGCTGCACTGTCAGAGGGTCAGTACTGAGGGAGTGCCGCACTGTCAGAGGGTCAGTACTGAGGGAGCGCTGCACTGTCAGAGGGTCAGTACTGAGGGAGTGCCACACTGTCAGAGGGTCAGTATTGAGGGAGTGCCGCACTGTCAGAGGGTCAGTACTGAGGGAGCGCTGCACTGTCAGAGGGTCAGTACTGAGGGAGTGCCGCACTGTCAGAGGGTCAGTACTGAGGGAGTGCCACACTGTCAGAGGGTCAGTACTGAGGGAGGGCCGCACTATCAGAGGGTCAGTACTGAGGGAGGGCCGCACTGTCAGAGGGTCAGTACTGAGGGAATGCCGCACTGTCAGAGGGTCAGTACTGAGGGAGTGCTGCACTGTCAGACGGTCAGTACTGAGGGGGTGCCGCTCTGTCAGAGGGTCAGTACTGAGCGAGTGCTGCACTGTCAGAGGGTCAGTACTGAGGGAGTGCCGCACTGTCGTTCACTATTTTGAAGATGTTCAACCTAATATCTGTCCCTTAATCAACAACAAAAGAAAGTGCTCGCTCCTTGATCCTAATACTGTTCGGGAGAAATTTTTGGCTGCATTCCCTGTCACTGAGAAGTCAACACTGTCGGCTGTTCAGCCTTCAAGTCTTGCCGGTCATTGCCTTATTCTGGGATCTTCCTGTGTGACAAGCAGCTGGCAACGCGACGTCAGTGCGTTCTGTGACTCCTGGCCCTCACTCCCTGGGGCCTGGGGCCTTTCACCTACGTGTAATTGGCCTCCTCCGGGTCAGGGAAGGTCTCCAGCGGCCAGTTGATGTAACAGTTGAGGAAAACGAGACACGCCATTCCGGCCCACGTGTACATGATGACAGTGAACGGGACACCAAAGTCGTAGATCACCTACAGGAAGAACAAAGCAGCCTTCAGTTCCAATCTGGCAGACAGCAAAGAAACGCCCAGGCTTCAACCTGTTCTAACGCCCAGGGGAGGCTTCAATCCTGGCCTAATGCCCGGGAGAGGCTTCAATCCTGGCCTAACGCCCAGGAGAGGCTTCAATCTCGGCCTAATGCCCGGGAGAGGCTTAAATCCTGGCTTAACGCCCGGGAGAGGCTTCAATCTCGGCCTAAAGTCCGGGGGAGGCTTCAATCCCGGCCAAACGTCCAGGAGAGGCTTAAATCCGGCATAACGTCCAGGAGAGGCTTCAATCTGGCCTAATGCCCGTGGGAGGCTTCAATCCCGGCCTAATGCCCGTGGGAGGCTTCAATCCCGGCCTAACGCCCGGGGGAGGCTTCAATCCCGGCCCAACGCCCGGGGGAGGCTTCAATCTGGCCTAATGCCCGGGAGAGGCTTCAATCCCGGCCTGACGCCCAGGTGAGGCTTCAATCGGGCCTAACGTCCATGAGAGGCTGATCTCCATCACTGAATGATACCAACACCACCCCCCCCCAAAAAAAACGCACGCACACGACGCAAGAAAGGCCGAGGTTTCAATCCCGGCCTCGTGCAGAAGTGGCCTGATGCCACGCACGCCCTGAGTATTGCCCCCACCCTCTCCCCCTTGGAACGGAAGTAGAAATTTCAGATTATATCACATGTGTCTGGTGGTGTAAGGGTTAAAATCCTGGGATAGCGTGTGACTGGTGCAGTCACGTTGTTGAAAAATTCTGGTTTGAAGGACCAGTTAGGCTTTATGGCTACAGGGGTAATCAAAGCATCATAGAAGTTTGGGCCAAGGGAGTTTTGTTTACGTTTACAGGGTTCCCGGGGAGGGGGGGTCCGACCCCGGGGGAGCCTCCAATGTGGCCTGGCCCGCGATCGGGGCCCACCGATCGCGGGCCCCTGTAGCCCTGCGCCCATGTTGCGTCGGGCCCGGTGCGTTGAAGGGAGCCGCCGCGCATGCGCCCAGTTCGCGCCGGGATCAGCAGCTGGAGCGGCGTGGGTCCGCTCCAGCGCCCTGCTGGGCCCCCTGTAGGGGCCGGAATTGCTGATCCTGAGGCCGAGTTGACGCCGTCGAGAAACGCGACGGTGTTTCCGACGGCGTGAGGACTTAGCCTCAGGACCGCAGAATCCCGTCCCCTGTCTTTGTTTGTCTTGTTCACGTTTGGGTAGAGGGTGGAATGGTAGATGGGGGTTCGTAGGTTAGCTGGCCACTTTCCATTATAACCTTTGCATGTATCATCTTTATTTTACCTTACCGGCGGGACAAGGCGGCGCGGGCGGTCTCCGGGGTCCTGGGGGGGGTGGGAGGGGCGCGGGGCGATCTGGCCCCGGGGGGGGGTGCCCCCACGGTGGCCTGGCCCGCGATCGGGGCCCACCACTGTGCCGGGGGGGCACTCTTTCCCTTCCGCCTTCGCCACGGTCTCCACCATGGCGGAGGCGGAAGAGGATCCCTCCACTGTGCACGCGCGGGGATGCCGTGAGCGGCCGCTGACGCTCCCGCGCGTGCGCCGCCCGGCAATGTCATTTCCGCGCCAGCTGGCGGGGCACCAAAGGCCTTTCTCGCCAGCTGGCGGGGGATGAAATTAGCCCGCCGTGGGCCTAGCCCCTCAAGGTGAGGGCTCGGCCCCTCAAGATGCGGAGGATTCCGCACCTTTGGGGCGGCGCGATGCCGGGCTGATTTGCGCCGTTTTGGGCGCCGGTCGGCGGACATCGTGCCGATTACGGAGAATTTTGCCCCTCATCTTTATTTCTGCTGTGAATAAACATGAATTATGCGTCAACTTACAAACCTGGTAACTATAACTGATTGGAACGGACAAGGGTCAACGGTTCTGCGAATGTTTTATGAATTATTGGTCAATAGCGTTGGGACTCGGGGGGGGGGGGGGGGGGAGGGGTCTGTGGGATTGGAGTTGACCGCACACTAGCTCAGGGTAACATTGTCAACAGGTCGGCTCCCTCACTCCTGACCGTGTTTGGCTGATGGCCATGGTTTCCCATAATTCCCCCTCAGCATCCCAAAAAAGCTCGCCCTTTCAAGTCTCGAGCGCTCTCGGCGCCTGAGCCCCCGCCATTCTCTGGGGTTGGCAAGCCCCCCCCCCCCCAAGGTTCACCGCCGCTGGGAGTGAAGGGATTTCCCCTCGCCTCAAACAAAATGGCCGTCCTCAGTCGCCGACCGCCTCTGGGAGGTTGGGAGGGTCCTCTAAGGGTTGTAGGGGCCCCCATGGACGCCTTGGCAGGGTGTCCCCACTTGGGGGGGGGGGGGGGTGAGGGGGGAGAAAGGGGGGGAGTGTGGGCTAGTGCCCATGTGTGTGGAGGGACCATTAAGTTCACTTGGAGATCGGGACAGCCTTTCAAAATGGCGGCCAGATCGCTGAGTTCAGCTCCCCAGTGATGAGAATATTTCCAAGTATGGGTTAAACCTGTGAGAATCTCCCCAGGGCCCAAGCGTCATTCAGTAGCGAAACCAGCAAAAAAACCTGCCACACGCGACGTTTAGAAACCTTTCTGTTCGGTTGCGCCCAGAAGCAGACAGAGAGAGAGAGACAGGGCGAGAGGAGAGAGAGAGAGAGAGAGAGAGAGACAGCGAGAGTGAGAGAAAGAGAGGGGAGAGAAAGAGACAGGAGAGAAAGAGAGCCGTGAGAGAGAGAAAGAGAGACAGCGAGAGACAGAGAGAGATACGCACTCCGAGAGGGAGACAGAGAGAGAGAGACAGTGAGAGACACAGACAGAGGCAGAGAGAGAGAGAGAGACAGCGAGAGACAGAAAGAGAGAGATACGCACTCAGAGAGGGAGACAGAGAGAGAGACAGTGAGAGACACAGACAGAGAGGCAGAGAGAGAGAGAAAGAGAGAGAGAGAGACAGACAGATAATTTTTAAATAATCTTTATTGTCACAATTCGGCTTACATTAACGCTGCAATGCAGTTACTGTGAAAAGCCCCCAGTCGCCACATTCCGGCGCCTGTTCGGGTACGCTGAGGGAGAATTCAGAATGTCCAAATTACCTAACAGCCCGTCTTGCGAGACTTGTGGGAGGAAACCAGAGCACCCGGAGGAAACCCACGCAGACACGGGGAAGAACGCGCAGACTCTGCACAGACAGTGACCCAAGCCGGGAATCAAACCCGGGACCCTGGCGCTGTGAAGCCACAGTGCTAACCACTGTGTTACTGTGCTACCCCACCAGAAAGGGAGACAGAGAGAATGAAACAGAGCGCTAGAGAAGGTCAGAGGGAGAGAGAGAGAGAGAGACACAGGGAGAGAAGAATGAGTATTAGGTTCCTTCCTGTTGATTCCCTTTCATTGTTGATCCGTGGGTGATTAATGGACTTGCGTCTTTCATTCGAGCAGTAGAGAGAGTGAGGAATTCAGAAATTCGCGGAGGGATCACTCTGCTGGTCGCTACTACTTTGAACAGGAGTTTCAGACTTTATGGCGCCAGAGATAGAGAGAGAGCGAGAGATGGACTGGGACCCGGTCTGGTTGATTGGCTGCTGGCCAGTGAATTTGCCCAAAAGGTTGTACTGTGCCCGGTAACAGGTGGTAATTGGATCCTACCCCCTGTGGGGCGGTTCCCAGTGCCCCTCAGGGGGCATTTGAATCTTAGACACAGAAAGACAAGGACCTGTCTTTTTATCCCTCTCCAGGGGCGGGATTCTCTGACCCCCCCCCCCCCCCCCCCCCCCCGCCGCCGGGCCGGAGAATCGCCGGGGGGGGGGGGGGGGCGGCGGGGGAGGGTGGCGTGAATCCCGCCCCCTCCGGCTGCCGAATTCTCCGGCGCCGGGGATTTGGCGGGGGCGAGCTGGCCGCCCGTGTTAGGGTGGTCCCGCCAGCGTAAATTAGACCAGGTACTTACCGGCGGGATCTGGCTCTGCGGGCGGCCTCCGGGGTACTCGGGGGGGGGGGTCTGGCCCCGGGGGGGCCCACGTTGGCCTGGCCCGCGATCGGGGCCCACCGATCCGCGGGCGGGCCTGTGCCGTGGGGGCACTCCCTCCGCGCCGGCCGCTGTAACGGCCGCGGAGACGATCCCGCCCTGCGCATGCGCCAACTCGCGCCCGCCTGCGGTGCCCCCTTCCGCGCCAGCCGGCGCGGCGGAAGCCGCTCCGGCGCCGGCCTAGCCCCCGGAGGATTCCGCACCTTCCGGGCGACCCGACGCCGGAGTGGTTCCCGCCGCTCCTCAGCGCCGGGAGTTGCCCGCCCCGACGGGCAGGGGAGGACCCCGCCCATTTTTACTCTGCGTTAAAACTAGGTTCCCGTTATAGAGTTCATAGAATTTACCGTGCTGAAGGAGGCCGTTCGGCCCATCGAGTCTGCACCGGCCCTTGGAAAGAGCGCCCTACACAAGACTCGTCTGTGGTTAATGAACCTCCCTCTGTTTTTCGTGTGTGTGTGTGCAGGGTAAATTAAAGTATGGAATTAGGACTTAATACTATTAACCAGTTGTATTTCTGCATATTCCATTATAGTCCGTGTTATCAATAAACAGTATCTACGTTTAAACTTACAAACCCAGTGACTGTAATTACTGGACAGCCAAGGGCCAAAGGCTTCAGGTATTTTTATAATTATTGGTCAATTCACTTGCGTTGTGACTCTGGGACATGTGGGGGTGGAATAGACCGAGCTCTAACCCAGGGTATCGTAACAAACGAGAGAGAGAGAGACAGAGACAGAGGGAGACACAGAGACAAAATGAGGCAGCGAGAGAGAGAGAGGGGGAACAGAAAAAAAGAGAGAGACACAGAAAGAGAGAGACACAGAAAGAGAGGGAGAGACACAGAGCTAGACAGTGGCAGAGTGAGAAAGACAGAGAGTGAGACAGAGGGAGAGGTAGAGAGAGAGGCAGAGGGAGACAGCAAGAGAGACAGAGAGAAGAGAGAAGAGACAGAGAAAGAGAGACAGTGAGAGCGACAGAGAGCGAGACAGAGACAGAGAGAGGGACACCGGGAGAGGGAGAAATAGACAGAGAGCCAGGCAGACAGAGAGAGACACACACAGAGACAGAGAAAGAGAGAGGCAACGAGAGGGAGAGAGAGAGACAGAGAGAGAGGGAGAGAGACAGAGACTAGCAGAGAGAGAGAGAGACCGAGACATAGAGAGAGGCAGTGAGAGGGATAGAGAGAGAGACAGAGAGAGAGAGAGAGATAGAGACCGGGAGAGAGCCAGAGAGAGACAGTGAGAGACAGAGACAGACAGACAGAGAGAGAGAGAGTTAGAGAGACAGAGAGAGAGCAAGAGAGAGAGAGGCAGAGGGAGAGAGACAGAGAGAAGGAGAGAGAGTGAGAGAGAGAGAGCGAGACAGAGAGAGACAGGAAAAGAGGGGGAGACAGTGAGAGAGACAGAGGGAGATGGAGAGAGAGAGAGGGTGACAGCGAGAGAGACAGAAAGAGATAGAGAGAGAAACAGAGAGAGAAAAACAGAGAGAGACAGAGAGAGACAGACAGCAAGACAGAGAGACACAGAGAGCGAGAGAGACAAAGAGACAGAGACAGAAAGAAACTGAGAGAGAGAGACAAAATGAGACAGAGAAAGAGAAGAGAGGGGCAGAACGAATTACAAAGGTAGTCACGCAGAGAGAAAGAGACACAGAGAGACAGAGACAGAAAGAGAGAGAGACAGAGAGAGAGAAAAATACAGAGAGAGGGGGAGACAAAGAGGGAGAGAGGCAGAGGGAGACAGAAAGAAAGACCGAGAGAGATGGACAGAGCGAGAGAGAGAGAGAGAGAATAAGCGAGAGAGACAGAGGGAGAGAAGAAAGGGATAGAGAAAGAAAGAGAGAGACAGAGAGAGAGAGATACAGAGTGTTACAACACCCTGGGCTAGTGTACGGTCAATTTCAGCCCTACAGGCCCCAGAGTCCCTACACAAGTGAATTAACCAATAATTCATGTTAAGTTTCTGAGATCTTTGGCCCTCGACTGCTCCAATGACTTACAGGCACTGGATTTGTAAGTGAAACATAACAACTGTTTATTTATAACAGCAATAGCGATAAAACTATCAATAATTATATTAGAATAACGGCCATCTAACTACTATCCCCCCCTCTCTCCCTCTACCGAGACACACACAAGACAGACACATGCCGAGGGAGGGAGAGGAGAAAAATAAAAGAGGATTAATGTGGGATGCAAGATGAGTGCCCTTGCTTCGGATGATGAAGTTATTTTCCCAGTTGACTGTCCCTCCAGGACGTGGAGTGATTGAGAACCACAAGGATCTTCTGGCTGGAACATTCAGTCCAAATTCCCAGACTGTGGGATTCCCTCCGGTCACTCACTTTAACTCTTATTAACCTCGGCCTTGACTCGAAGGACCCCCCCTCAGGTCTGTCTGACCCTCACTTGTTCTCACCTCCAGCAGAATGACCCGACGGCCTTTCCGAGTGAAGAACAGAGTGTTGCAAGAAGGGCGTTGTAACAACTGACCCTGCTTTCAGCTCCCGGCTGGATTGGATCCTTAAGATTCCTCATCGCCCCTCAAACCCCAGTCCCGCTACAATGTCGAACAGCATAGCTGAGGAGAAAGAGCCTCCGACTGGGGTGTTTGCGAGAGATCTACCCCCTTCTGGGGAGAGAGAAATTCAAAAGAGCCTCCTTCAGCTCTGAGTTCAAAAAGAAACTAAAAACCAGATGAAGCCTTCCTGCCCTTGGCAGAACATTCCGGAACGGTCAACACCAATCAGCGCCGACTATCAGCTACGAGCCCGGCAAAGTAATCAGCTCATTGACCGACAGCCAAGTCCATCGAGGCGAGTCATCACCAATGTCAGCACAAAATGTTGGATTCTTTTTTCTTTTTTTAACTTAAAGGTGAAGTCCATCTTAAAGGCACAGGTGAATTTTTGTCCAGGCACCAAAATTTGAAACAGCAGCAGAGCGGAAATTAAAAGGAAAAAAACTGGGGATAGACAGGGATTAAAGGAGGATCCTTACAAGGGTGAGAGACAGGGGGAGCATGAAACAGAGAGAAAGAAAGAGAGAGACAGAGAGATAGAGAGGGAGACAGAGAGAGAGGGCGTGACAGTGAGAGACAGAAAGACAGCGAGAGAGAGAGTAACAGAGACAGAGACAGGGAAAGGAAGAGTGTTGGAGAGGGAGAGAGAGACAGAGAGAGAGAGACAGACAGAGAGAGAGGCAGAGAAAGAGAGAGAGAGAGAGACAGAGAGATAGAGAGGGAGACAGAGAGAGAGGGCGTGACAGAGAGAGACAGATAGACAGCGAGAGAGAGAGTAACAGAGACAGAGACAGGGAAAGGAAGAGTGTTGGAGAGGGAGAGACAGAGAGAGAGAGAGAGACAGAGAGAGAGGCAGAAAGAGAGACAGGGAGAGAGGAAGAGAAACCGAGAGAGACTGACAGAGAGAGAGAGAGAGACAGACAGAGAGAGAGAGAGAGAGACATGGGTTCACCTTAATTCCAGGGAATGTGACAGCGGACGATGCATATGACCCGATCATCAGGGACATGATCGTGGACCTCAGATTGCCAAACATGTTTGGTAACTGCAGAAAGAACAAAAACAGAGAAAAAGATCAGAGAAAATGGCGACGTTTTAATATGCTGACCATTTCCCAGCATGCTCCCTGTTGTGAGTAGGCCCCAGCATCACTGAACTCCCCACACCCACACACTCCCACACACACTGACACACACACACCGACCCCCCCCCACACACACACACACTCCCACACACACTGACACACACACACACCGACCCCCCCCACACACACTGACACACACACACACACCGACCCCCCCCACACACACTGACACACACACACACCGACCCCCCCCACACACACACACACTGACACACACACACACCGACCCCCCACACACACACACACTCCAACACACACTGACACACACACACACACGCACCAACATACACACACACGCACCGACACACACACTGACACACACACACACCGACCCCCCCCCCACACACACACACTCCCACACACACTGACACACACACACACACACACTCCAACACACACTGACACACACACACTGACACACACACACATACACACACACACTCCAACACACACTGACACACACACGCACCAACATACACACACACGCACCGACACACACACTGACACACACACACACCGACCCACGCACACACACCGACACACACACACACGCACCGCCATACACACACCCACACACACGCACCGACATACACACACACACACTGACACACACACACACACCCACACACACCGACCCCCCCCACACACCGACACACACACCCACACACACCGACACACACACACAGACACACACACACGCACCGACATACACACACACACACACCGACACACACACACACACACCGACACACACACACCGACACACACACACCCACACACACGCACCGACATACACAACACACACACACCGACACACACACACACACACACTCACACACACACCGACACACACACACACACCGACACACACACACCGACACACCGACACACACACACACACCGACACACACACACACACACACCGACACTCACCGACAGACACACACACCCACACACACCGACACACACACACTCACACCGACAGGCACACACAAACACACACACATAAACACACACACACCGACACACACACACACACACCCACACACACACCCACACACTGACACACACACACACACTGATACACACACCCACACACTGACACACACACACACACCAACAGACACACACCGACACACACACCCACACACACCCACAAACACCGATACACACACACCCACACACACCGACAGACACACACACCGACACACACCCCACACACCCACAAACACCGACACACACACACCGACACACACAAAGATAGCAGTGAGGAATTAGCGTTTCATTGTTATTCTTCAGCATCAGTTAATTGTACGCTATTTTCTTGCATGAGGAGTTAATGTTATTGTAATCCTGTGTTAGCTTTAATATACCATATCCCATTTCAGCGGGTAATCACCCCTGGAGTGAGAAATATGTTCCTCACAGCCTCACAAGTTAAATAAAATATTTTTCTTTCTGTCCGGTATCCTAGCAACTGTTGGGGTCTCGTCCAAGATTGTAATAAAGTATGCACTGAGGCCCATCCTTGAAGGCCCAGTCGCTGAAGCCCAGTCACTGAGGCCTAGCCAGTGAGACATAACAACTGAGGTCCCAGCCACTGTTGCCCAGCCACTTAGGCCTGGCCACTGAGGCCTATAGTAACTGAGGCCTAAAGTCACTGAGACGTCACTGATGAGGCCTAACCACTGAAGCCTAGTCACTGAGGCCCAAAGACAGATGCCCAGGCATTAAGGCCCAGTCACTGTGGCCTAGCCACTGAGGCCTATAGTGATTGAGACCTATAGTAAGACCATAAGACATAGGAGCGGATGTAAGGCCATTCGGCCCATCGAGTCCACTCCACCATTCAATCATGGCTGATTTCAACTCCATTTACCCGTTCTCTCTCCATAGCCCTTAATTCCTCGAGAAATCAAGAATTTATCAACTTCTGTCTTAAAGACACTCAACGTCCCGGCCTCCACCGCCCTCTGTGGCAACGAATTCCACAGACCCACCACTCTCTGGCTGAAGAAATTTCTCCTCGTCTCTGTTCTAAAGTGACTCCCTTTTATTCTAAGGCTGTGTCCCCGGGTCCTAGTCTCCCCTACTAATGGAAACAACTTCCCTACGTCCACCCTATCTAAGCCATTCATTATCTTGTAAGTTTCTATTAGATCTCCCCTCAACCTCCTAAACTCCAATGAATATAATCCCAGGATCCTCAGACGTTCATCGTATGTTAGGCCTACCATTCCTGGGATCATCCGTGTGAATCTCCGCTGGGCCCGCTCCAGTGCCAGTATGTCCTTCCTGAGGTATGGGGCCCAAAATTGCTCACAGTATTCTAAATGGGGCCTAACTAATGCTTTATAAAGCTTCAGAAGTACATCCCTGCTTTTATATTTCAAGCCTCTTGAGATGAATGACAACATTGCATTTGCTTTCTTAATTACGGACTCAACCTGCAAGTTTACCTTTAGAGAATCCTGGACTAGGACTCCCAAGTCCCTTTGCACTTCAGCATTATGAATTTTGTCACCGTTTAGAAAATAGTCCATGCCTCTATTCTTTTTTCCAAAGTGCAAGACCTCGCACTTGCCCATGTTGAATTTCATCAGCCATTTCTTGGACCACTCTCCTAAACTGTCTAAATCTTTCTGCAGCCTCCCCACCTCCTCCATACTACCTGCCCCTCAACCTATCTTTGTATCATCGGCAAACTTAGCCAGAATGCCCCCAGTCCCGTCATCTAGATCGTTAATATAGAAAGAGAACAGCTGTGGCCCCAACACTGAACCCTGCGGGACACCACTCGTCACCGGTTGCCATTCCGAAAAAGAACCTTTTATCCCAACTCTCTGTCTTCTGCCTGACAGCCAATCGTCAATCCATGTTAGTACCTTGCCTCGAATACCATGGGCCCTTATTTTACTCAGCAGTCTCCCGTGAGGCACCTTATCAAAGGCCTTTTGGAAGTCAAGATAGATAACATCCATTGGCTCTCCTTGGTCTAACCTATTTGTTATCTCTTCAAAGAACTCTAACAGGTTTGTCAGGCACGACCTCCCCTCACTAAATCCATGCTGACTTGTCCTAATCCGACCCTGCACTTCCAAGAATTTAGAAATCTCACCCTTAACAATGGATTCTAGAATCTTGCCAACAACCGAGGTTAGGCTAATTGGCCTATAATTTTCCATCTTTTTCCTTGTTCCCTTCTTGAACAGGGGGGTTACAACAGCGATTTTCCAATCCTCTGGGACTTTCCCTGACTCCAGTGACTTTTGAAAGATCATAACTAACGCCTCCACTATTTCTTCAGCTATCTCCTTCAGAACTCTAGGATGTAGCCCATCTGGGCCCGGAGATTTATTAATTTTTAGACCTCTTAGTTTATCTCGCACTTTCTCCTTTGTGATGGCTACCATATTCAACTCTGCCCCCTGACTCTCCTGAATTGTTGGGATATTACTCATGTCTTCTACTGTGAAGACTGATGCAAAGTACTTATTTAGTTCCTCAGCTATTTCCTTGTCTCCCATCACTAGATTACCAGCGTCATTTTGGAGCGGCCCAATGTCAACTTTTGCCTCCCGTTTGTTTTTAATGTATTTAAAGAAACTTTGACTATCATTCCTAATGTTACTGGCTAGCCTACCTTCATATTTGATCCTCTCTTTCCTTATTTCTCTCTTTGTTATCCTCTGTTTGTTTTTGTAGCCTTTCCAATCTTCTGACTTCCCACTACTCTTTGCCACATTATAGGCTTTCTCTTTTGCTTTGATGCATTCCCTGACTTCCTTTGTCAGCCATGGCTGCCTAATCCCCCCTCTGATAACCTTTCTTTTCTTTGGGATGAACCTCTGTACTGTGTCCTCAATTACTCCCAGAAACTCCTGCCATTGCTGTTCTACTGTCTTTCCCACTAGGCTCTGCTCCCAGTCGATTTTCGTCAGTTCCTCCCTCATGCCCCTGTAGTTACCTTTATTTAACTGTAACACCTTTACATCTGATTCTACCTTCTTTCTTTCAAATTGGAGATTGAATTCGACCATATTATGATCACTGCCTCCTAAGCGTTCCCTTACTTTAAGATCTTTAATCAAGTCTGGCTCATTACATAACACTAAGTCCAGAATGGCCTGTTCCCTCGTGGGCTCCATCACAAGCTGTTCCAGTCATTGAGGCTTAACCAATAAGGCCTAGCCACTGAGGTTGATTGACTGAGGCCCAGCCACTGGGCTTAGTCACTGAGGCCTATTGACTAAGGCCCAACCACTGTGGCCGAGCCACTGAGTCCTATAGTGACTGAGACTTATAGTCACTGAGGATTAACCGATAAGGCTGAGCCACTGAGGCCTAGTCACTGGGGCCCAGCCACTGAGGCCGAATGACTGAGGCCCAGGCACTAAGGTCCAGTTACTGTGGCCTAACCACTGAGGCCTATAGTGACTGAGACCTCTAGTCACTGAGGCCTAACCGATAAGGCCCAGTCCTGAGGCCCTGCCAACGAGGCCCAGCCACTGAAGCCTAGCCATGGGCGCCATGCCACTGAGGCTCAGTCACTGACACCCAGCCACAGAAGCCCAGCCACAGAAGCCCAGCCACTGAGGCCTAGCCACTGAGGCTCAGCCACTGAGGCTTAGCTATGGGCACCAAGCAACTGAGGCCCAGTCACTGATGCCCAACCACAGAAGCCCAGCCACTGAGGCCTAGCTAGTGAGGCCTGGCCACTGAGACCTAACCTAACAGACCTAACCTAACCAGTCCGTGAAAAACCTCATTCCATCTCCCAAGGATTTAAGACGAGGAACGACTAAAATAAAATAACTTCTCCCATTGACTGGGGCATTCCTTAAAGTTATGGACTCCTCATTCATGAGCACCCAGAAAAGATTTGCGAGAACGGTTCAAGGAGGATTCAGTCACGGGTGGACTGGAGAAATTGGGACTTCTTCCCTTGGAGGAGGACCTTGATGGGGGTGTTCAAAGTCGCAGGGTGGACACGGAGAAGCTCCTGCCCTTGCAGCAAGGTTCAAGCAGGCAGGTGCAGAGTAAACCGCTCCTTGCCTCCTGCGATGAAACAGGGGGAAGTAAACGTCCGTCGAACCAATGTAAAGTTCAATCCTTCACAAACATCGACTCCACTTTGCTGCCTGTTCCCCTCCCCCCCCCCCGTCACCCTCGACCCCCTCGCCGACCGACACTGTGACTCGGGCCTTGAATATATCGGGTGGGCCGCAGCCTCCGCCGCTCTCTGAGGGAGAGGTTTCCACAGACTACCGAGCCTCCGAGAGAGGGAATTCCTCCTCGTCCCCCTCTTCAACGGGAGACCCCTTTATTTATAAACTGTGCCCCCCCCCCCTCGTTCTCCATTCCCCCCTCCCCCCACGAGAGGGGGAAACGTCCTCTCAGTATCCACCCTGTCGAGATCTCCTCGTTCCTTCTAAACTCCCAACGGGTGCGGCCCCCGGCCTGCTGAATCTTCCCTCGTCTGAAACCCCCCCCCCTTAACCCCCCCCCGCTCCTTCCCAGGAATTAGCCAAGGGGAATAAAAAAGAAGCTCCTTATCCCAATGGTGAGGGATGACAGAGCTCCGTACACACCCCGTCGCTGCCGGCGGGAACTCTGCGCAAAGGGTCGGAGGGGCGGCCTGTTGGGGGGGGGGGGGGGGGGGGGGGGGGTCTCCATCCCCCGGGGGGGCGCCTCCGGTGGAGTCCGGCCCCTGGAGAGCCCATGTGGTAGTGGTTAAGACTGGGGAGAAACACAGGATGGTCGTGGACTACAGCCAGACCATCAATCGGTACACGCAGCTCAACGCGTACCCCCTCCCACGCATATCTGATATGGTCAATCAGGTTGCGCAGTACCGGGCCTTCTCCACAGTGGACCTGAAATCTGCCTACCACCAGCTCCCCATCCGCGAGGCGGACCGCCCATACACCGCGTTTGAAGCAGACGGCCGCCTTTACCACTTTCTTAGAGTTCCCTTTGGCGTCACTAACGGGGTCTCGGCCTTCCAACGGGAGATGGACCGAATGGTTGACCGGTACGGGCTGCGGGCCACTTTCCCGCACCTCGATAACGTCACCACCTGCGGCCATGGTCAGCAGGACCATGACGCTAACGTTTCCAAATTCCTCCACACCGCCACTCTCCTCAACCTCACGTACAACAAGGAGGAGTGCGTGTTCAGCACGAACTTGGCTATGTGGTTCAGAACGGAGTTCTCGGGCCCGACCCCGATCGTATGCGCCCCCTCATGGATCTCCCCCTCCCCCACTGCCCCAAGGCCCTCAAACGATGCCTGGGGTTCTTTTTGTACTACGCCCAGTGGGTCCCTACTATGCGGACAAGGCCCACCCCCTCATCCACTCCACTGGTTTCCCCCTGACGGCTGAGGCCCACCAGGCCTTCAACCGTATCAAGGCCGACATTGCCAAGGCCGCGATGCACGCGGTCGACGAGATGCTCCCCTTCCAAGTCGAGAGCGATGCATCAGACGTCGCTCTGGCCGCCACCCTCAACCAGGCAGGCAGGCCCGTGGCATTCTTTTCCCACACCCCGCATGCCTCCGGAATTCGGCACTCCTCCGTCGAAAAGGAGGCCCAAGCCATCGTTGAAGCTGTGCGGCACTGGAGGCATTACCTGGCCGGCAGGAGATTCACTCTCCTCACTGACAACGGTCGGTTGCCTTCATGTTCGATAACAGACAGCGGGGCAAGATCAAAAATGATAAAATCTTGCGGTGGAGGATCGAGCTCTCCACCTACAATTATGAGATTTTGTATCACCCCGGCAAGCTCAACGAGCCCCCGATGCCCGATCCTGAGGTACATGTGCCAGCGCACAGGTAGACCGACTCCGGACCCTGCACGACGATCTCTGTCACCCAGGGGTCACCCGCCTTTATCATTTCATTAAGGCCGCAACCTGCCCTACTCCATCGAGGAAGTCAGGGCTGTCACCAGAGACGGCCAGGTCTGTGCGGAGTGCAAACCGCACTTCTACCGGCCGGACCGTGCGCGCCTGGTGAAGCCTTCCCGCCCCTTTGAACGCCTCAGCGTGGATTTCAAAGGGCCCTTCCCCTCCACCGACCGCCACACGTATTTCCTCAATGTGGTCGACGATTCCCCTTCGCCATCCCATGCCCCGACATGACGTCTGCCACCGTCATCAAGGCCCTCAGCACCATCTTCGCTCCGTTCGGTTTCCCCGCCTACATCCACAGCGACAGGGGATCCTCATTCATGAGCGATGAGCTGCGCCAGTACCTGCTCAACAGGGGCATTGCCTCGAGCAGGACGACCAGCTACAACCCCCGGGGAAACGGGCAGGTGGAGAGGGAGAATGGGACGGTCTGGAGGGCCGTCCAACTGGCCCTGCGGTCCAGAAATCTCCCGGCCTGCCGCTGGCAGGAGGTCCTCCCCGACGCACGTCACTCCATTCGGTCGCTCCCGTGCACGGCGACTAACGAAACCCCCCCATGAACGTCTCTTTGCCTTCCCCAGGAAGCCCACCTCCGGGGTGTCGCTCCCAACGTGGCTGGCAGCTCCAGGACCCGTTCTCCTCCGCAAGCACGTGTGGCTCCACAAGGCGGACCCGTTGGTTGAGAGGGTACAGCTGCTTCACGCCAACCCGCAGTACGGCTACATAGCGTACCCCGACGGCCGCCAAGACACAGTCTCCCTCAGGGATCTGGCATCAACTGGCCCCCCCCCTCTACCCTGGCGTCACTCTCCCTTCCCCCAGAGCACCCCACCACGGCCCCCGCTCCAGGATAATCCGTCCTCCCCTTGGTCCCACCCAGGGATGAAGAGGATGTCGACACGCTCCCGGAGTCACTGACGACCAAGCCGATGCCTGACGGATCAAGGCGTCCGACCGTGTAAATTTGTAACCTTCTCTGAAATTTTAATGACAACCTGTATGTAAATAGTTTTCCACCACCCCCGCTGGACTCATTTTTAACAAGGGGTGAATGTGGTAGTCACCACTGTTGTATTATATTGTATACACTACACTGCATATGAGGGGTATTATGGTAAGGCCCCTGTACTACAGGTACGGGGGTAGATCCCTGCCTGCTGGCTCCGCTGTCAGTGCCGGGAGTGCTGCACTGTCAGAGGGTCAGTACGGAGGGAGTGCTGCAATGTCAGAGGGTCAGTACTGAGGGAGTGCTGCACTGTCAGAGGGTCAGTACTGAGGGAGTGCTGCACTGTCAGAGGGTCACTACTGAGGGAGTGCTGCACTGTCAGAGGGTCAGTACTGAGGGAGAGCCGCACTGTCAGAGGGTCAGTACTGAGGGAGTGCTGCACTGCCAGAGGGTCAGTACTGAGTGAGCGCTGCACTGTCAGAGGTTCAGTCCTGAGGGGCTGCTGCACTGTCAGAGGGTCAGTACTGAGGGAGCGCTGCACTGTCAGAGGGTCAGTACTGAGGGAGTGCCGCACTGTCAGAGGGTCAGTACTGAGGGAGTGCTGCACTGTCAGAGGGTCAGTACTGAGGGAATGCCGCGCGGTCAGAGGGTCAGTACTGAGGGAGTGTGCACTGTCAGAGGGTCAGTACTGAGGGAGTGCTGCACTGCCAGAGGGTCAGTACTGAGTGAGCGCTGCACTGTCAGAGGTTCAGTCCTGAGGGGCTGCTGCACTGTCAGAGGGTCAGTACTGAGGGAGCGCTGCACTGTCAGAGGGTCAGTACTGAGGGAGTGCCGCACTGTCAGAGGGTCAGTACTGAGGGAGTGCTGCACTGTCAGAGGGTCAGTACTGAGGGAATGCCGCGCGGTCAGAGGGTCAGTACTGAGGGAGTGCCGCACTGTCAGGGGGTCAGTATTGAGGGAGTGCTGCACTGTCAGAGGGTCAGTACTGAGGGAGTGCTGCACTGTCAGAGGGTCAGTACTGAGGGAGTGCTGCGCTGTCAGAGGGTCAGTACTGAGGGAGCGCTGCACTGTCAGAGGGTCAGTACTGAGGGAGTGCCGCACTGTCAGAGAGTCAGTACTGAGGGAGTGCCGCACTGTCAGAGGGTCAGTACTGAGGGAGTGCTGCACTGTCAGAGGGTCAGTACTGAAGGAGTGCTGCACTGTCAGAGGGTCAGTACTGAGGGAGTGCTGCACTGTCAGAGGGTCAGTACTGAGGGAGTGCTGCACTGTCAGAGGGTCAGTACTGAGGGAGTGGTGCACTGTCAGAGGGTCAGTACTGAGGGAGTGCTGCACTGTCAGAGGGTCAGTACTGACCGAGTGCTGCACTGTCAGAGGGTCAGTACTGAGGGAGTGCTGCACTGTCCGAGGGTCAGTACTGAGGGAGTGCTGCACTGTCCGAGGGTCAGTACTGAGGGAGTGCTGCACTGTCGAGGGTCAGTACTGAGGGAGTGCTGCACTGTCAGAGGGTCAGTACTGAGGGAGTGCTGCACTGTCAGAGGGTCAGTACTGAGGAGGTGCTGCACTGTCAGAGGGTCAGTACTGAGGGAGTGCTGCACTGTCAGAGGGTCAGTACTGAGGGAGTGCCGCACTGTCAGAGGGTCAGTACTGAGGGAGTGCTGCACTGTCAGAGGGTCAGTACTGAGGGAGTGCTGCACTGTCAGAGGGTAAGTACTGAGAGAGAGCTGCACTGTCAGAGGGTCAGTACTGAGGGAGGACCGCACTGTCAGAGGGTCAGTACTGAGGGAGAGCTGCCCTGTCAGAGGGTCAGTACTGAGGGAGTGCCGCACTGTCAGAGGGTCAGTACTGAGGGAGCACTGCACTGTCAGAGGGTCAGTACTGAGAGAGAGCTTCACTGTCAGAGGGTCAGTACTGTGGGAGAGCTGCACTGTCAGAGGGTCAGTACTGAGGGAGAGCTGCGCGGTCAGAGGGTCAGTACTGAGGGAGTGCCGCACTGTCAGAGGGTCAGTACTGAGGGAGCGCTGCCCTGTCAGAGGGTCAGTACTGAGAGAGTGTTGCACTGCCAGAGGGTCAGTACTGAGGGAGTGCAGCACTGTCAGAGGGTCAGTACTGAGGGAGTGCTGCACTGTCAGAGGGTCAGTACTGAAGGAGTGCCGCACTGTCAGAGGGTCAGTACTGAGGGAGTGCCTCACTGTCAGAGGGTCAGTACTGAGGGAGTGCTGCACTGTCAGAGGGTCAGTACTGAGGGCGTGCTGCACTGTCAGAGGGTCAGTACTGAGGGAGTCCCGCACTGTCAGAGGGTCAGTACTGAGGGAGTGCTGCACTGTCAGAGGGTCAGTACTGAGGGAGCGCCGCACTGTCAGAGGGTCAGTACTGAGAGAGTGCTGCACTGTCAGAGGGTCAATACTGAGGGAGTGCCGCACTGTCAGAGGGTCAGTACTGAGAGAGTGCCGCACTGTCAGAGGATCAGTACTGAGGGAGTGCTGCACTGTCAGAGGGTCAGTACTGAGGGAGTGCTGCACTGTCAGAGGGTCAGTACTGAGGGAGTGCTGCACTGCCAGAGGGTCAGTACTGAGGGAGTGCTGCACTGTCAGAGGGTCAGTGCTGAGGGAGTGCCGCACTGTCAGAGGGTCAGTACTGAGGGAGTGCAGCACTGTCAGAGGGTCAGTACTGAGGGAGTGCTGCACTGTCAGAGGGTCAGTACTGAGGGAGTGCTGCACTGTCAGAGGGTCAGTACTGAGGGAGTGCTGCACTGTCAGAGGGTCAGTACTGGGGGAGTGCCGCACTGTCAGAGGGTCAGTACTGAGGGAGTGCAGCACTGTCAGAGGGTCAGGACTGAGGGAGTGCTGCACTGTCAGAGGGTCAGTACTGAGGGAGTGCCGCGCTGTCAGAGGGTCAGTACTGAGGGAGTGCCGCACTGTCAGAGGGTCAGTGCTGAGTTGTGCTGCACTGTCAGGGGGTCAGTACTGAGGGAGTGCCGCACTGTTAGAGGGTCAGTACTGAGTGAGTGCCGCACTGTCAGAGGGTCAGTACTGAGGGAGTGCCGCACTGTCAGTGGGTCAGTACTGAGGGAGTGCTGCACTCTCAGAGGGTCAGGACTGAGGGAGTGCTGCAGTGTCAGAGGGTCAGTACTGAGGGAGTGCCGCACTGTCAGAGGGTCAGTACTGAGGGAGTGCCGCACTGTCAGAGGGTCAGTACTGAGGGAGTGCTGCACTGTCAGAGGGTCAGTACTGAGGGAGTGCTGCACTGTCAGAGGGTCAGTACTGAGGGAGAGCTGCAATGTGAGAGATTTTTCATCCTGAAGGACAGAAGTGAACCAGATCGGTTTGATGACAATATTTCACGGTCAAGACTTTTTACTGCAGAGTTTTATTGATTTCTATTTTCCCCATCTGCTCGGGTGGGATTTTAACCAGCGATGTGGAGCCGTTCCCAATGCCTATGTTATTCACCTAGTAACAATACACTGCACCATTGCCATTCCAATTCAGTGATGGCTGGGCCCAGTCCAGTTTCTGATCAATGGTAACCCCCAGGATGTGGATTGTGGGGGATTCAGCGATGGTAATGCCGTCGAACGTCAAGGGCCGGGGTTTAGATCCTCTCTTGTCGGAGACGGTCGTTGCCGGGCACGTGTGCGGCGCGAATGGAACTTGCCACTTGTCAGCCCCGAGCCTGGATATTGTCCGGGTCTTGCTGCATTTGGACAGGGACTGATTCACTATCAGAGGAAACGTGAATGGTGCTGAGCATCGCGCAGTCGTCCGCAAACACCCCCACCTCTGACCTTCTGATGGAAGGGAGGTCGCTGATGAAGCAGCTGAAGATGGTCGGGGGTCGAGGACACGACCCTGAGGAACTCCCGCCGTGACGTCCTGGAGCTGAGATGATCGACCTCCGACCACCACAACCACCTTCCTTTGTGCCGGGAGTGACTCCAACCAGCGGAGAGTTTCCTCCCCGATTCCCAGTGTCTCCCGTTTCGCTCGGGCTCCCCGATGCCGCATTTGGTCAAACTCTGCCTTGGTGTCCAGGGCTGGCACTCTCACCTCACCTCTCTCAAGCACTGCAAGGCCCACACGCAAAGCAGAAGGCCCAGGCTTCACCCGGGCCCACGGGGTCAACCTCTGACCTCTCACCCCAAGCGACCTGGGGGTGCCCTATCGAAACCCTGGGCATGTCAGTGGCGAATAAGTGAGGCAAACATGGGGTGTGGATTCAAATAGAAACGGGACTGTTTGACAAGAGGGAAACAGCTGGAGGAAGTCCCGGCCTTTCGCTATTGGCAAACGCCGTGTAGTAGTTGTGAAGCCTTTCACACTATCGACAGGGGGCAGAAGAAGGACAGTCACAGTTGTGAGCAGGCCTCAGGTCAGAACCTTCCGGAAGCAGCTGGACTCACCAGAAATAAACAGGACACACTTCGGCGGACCTATAGTGGCGGACGAGCTGAATCAGAGAGTTAGAGAGAGAGGACCGATTCTGAAAAATAAGCATTGCCATCGGGAACCAGAGCAAACATCACTGCAACGTTTTAAGTGGGGTCAAATTCTGACTATTCGCCCCAAGGAAACTGGGTAATGTAGAGGGAGCTCTAACACTGTATCTAACCCGTGCTGTACCTGTCCTGGGAGAGCTCGATGCTGACACTGGGTATAAAATGGGGGACACACTGTCAGGGTAATGTAGAGGGAGCTCTACACTGTATCTAACCCGTGTTCTACCTGTCCTGGGAGAGCTCGATGCTGACACTGGGTATAAAGTGGGGGACACACTGTCAGGGTAATGTAGAGGGAGCTCTACACTGTATCTAACCCGTGCTGTACCTGTCCTGGGAGAGCTCGATGCTGACACTGGGTATAAAGTGGGGGGGACACTGTCAGGGTAATGTAGAGGGAGCTCTACACTGTATCTAACCCGTGTTCTACCTGTCCTGGGAGAGCTCGATGCTGACACTGGGTATACAGTGGGGACACACTGTCAGGGTAATGTAGAGGGAGCTCTACACTGTATCTAACCCGTGCTGTACCTGTCCTGGGAGAGCGCGATGCTGACACTGGGTATAAAGTGGGGGACACACTGTCAGGGTAATGTAGAGGGAGCTCTACACTGTATCTAACCCGTGCTGTACCTGTCCTGGGAGAGCTCGATGCTGACACTGGGTATAAAGTGGGGACACACTGACAGGGTAATGTAGAGGGAGCTCTACACTGTATCTAACCCGTGCTGTACCTGTCCTGGGAGAGCTCAATGCTGACACTGGGTATAAAGTGGGGGACACACTGTCAGGGTAATGTAGAGGGAGCTCTACACTGTATCTAACCCGTGCTGTACCTGTCCTGGGAGAGCTCGATGCTGACACTGGGTATAAAGTGGGGGACACACTGTCAGGGTAATGTAGAGGGAGCTCTACACTGTATCTAACCCGTGCTGTACCTGTCCTGGGAGAGCTCAATGCTGACACTGGGTATAAAGTGGGGGGGACACTGTCAGGGTAATGTAGAGGGAGCTCTACACTGTATCTAACCCGTGTTGTACCTGTCCTGGGAGAGCTCGATGCTGACACTGGGTATAAAGTGGGGGACACACTGTCAGGGTAATGTAGAGGGAGCTCTACACTGTATCTAACCCGTGCTGTACCTGTCCTGGGAGAACTCGATGCTGACACTGGGTGTAAAGTGGGGGGGACACTGTCAGGGTAATGTAGAGGGAGCTCCACACTGTATCTAACCCATGCTGTACCTGTCCTGGGAGTTCTCGATGCTGACACTGGGTATAAAGTGGGGGACACACTGTGAGGGTAATGTAGAGGGAGCTCTACACTGTATCTAACCAGTGCTGTACCTGTCCTGGGAGAGCTCGATGCTGACACTGGGTATAAAGTGGGGGACACACTGTCAGGGTAATGTAGAGGGAGCTCTACACTGTATCTAACCCGTGCTGTACCTGTCCTGGGAGAGCTCAATGCTGACACTGGGTATAAAGTGGGGGACACACTGTCAGGGTAATGTAGAGGGAACTCTACACTGTATCTAACCCGTGCTGTTCCTGTCCTGGGAGAGCTCGATGCTGACACTGGGTATAAAGTGGGGGACACACTGTCAGGGTAATGTCGAGGGAGCTCTACACTGTATCTAACCCGTGCTGTACCTGTCCTGGGAGAGCTCGATGCTGACACTGGGTATAAAGTGGGGGACACACTGTCAGGGTAATGCAGAGGGAGCTCTACACTGTATCTAACCCGTGCTGTACCTGTCCTGGGAGAGCTCGATGCTGACACTGGGTATAAAGTGGGGGACACACTGTCAGGGTAATGTAGAGGGAGCTCGACACTGTATCTAACCCGTGCTGTCCCTGTCCTGGGAGAGCTCAATGCTGACGCTGGGTATAAAGTGGGGGGCACACTGTCAGGGTAATGTAGAGGAAGCTCTACACTGTATCTAACCCGTGCTGTACCTGTCCTGGGAGAGCTCAATGCTGACACTGGGTATAAAGTGGGGGACACACTGTCAGGGTAATGTAGAGGGAGCTCTAGACTGTATCTAACTCATGTTATACCTGTCCTGGGAGAGCTCGATGCTGACACTGGGTATAAAGTGGGGGGGACACACTGTCAGGGTAATGTAGAGGGAGCTCTACACTGTATCTCACCCGTGCTGTACCTGTCCTGGGAGAGCTCAATGCTGACACTGGGTATAAAGTGGGGGGGGACACTGTCAGGGTAATGTAGAGGGAGCTCTACACTGTATCTAACCCGTGCTGTCCCTGTCCTGGGAGAGCTCGATGCTGACACTGGGTATAAAGTGGGGGACACACTGTCAGGGTAATGTAGAGGGAGCTCTACACTGTATCTAACCCGTGCTGTTCCTGTCCTGGGACAGCTCGATGCTGACATTGGGTATAAAGTGGGGGACACACTGTCAGGGTAATGTAGAGGGAGCTCTACACTGTATCTAACCAGTGCTGTACCTGTCCTGAGAGAGCTCGATGCTGACACTGGGTATAAAGTGGGGGGGACACTGTCAGGGTAATGTAGAGGGAGCTCTACACTGTATCTAACCCGTGCTGTACCTGTCCTGGGAGAGCTCGATGCTGACACTGGGTATAAAGTGGGGGACACACTGTCAGGGTAATGTAGAGGGAGCTCTACACTGTATCTAACCCGTGCTGTACCTGTCCTGGGAGAGCTCGATGCTGACACTGGGTATAAAGTGGGGGACACACTGTCAGGGTAATGTAGAGGGAGCTCTACACTGTATCTAACCCGTGCTTTACCTGTCCTGGGAGAGCTCGATGCTGACTCTGGGTATAAAGTGGGGGACACACTGTCAGGGTAATGTAGAGTGAGCTCTACACTGTATCTAACCCGTGCTGTACCTGTCCTGGGAGAGCTCGATGCTGACACTGGGTATAAAGTGGGGGGGACATTGTCAGGGTAATGTAGAGGGAGCTCTACACTGTATCTAACCCGTGCTGTACCTGTCCTGGGAGAGCTCGATGCTGACACTGGGTATAAAGTGGGGGACACACTGTCAGGGTAATGTAGAGGGAGCTCTACACTGTATCTAACCCGTGCTGTACCTGTCCTGGGAGAGCTCGATGCTGACACTGGGTATAAAGTGGGGGACACACTGTCAGGGTAATGTAGAGGGAGCTCTACACTGTATCTAACCCGTGCTGTACCTGTCCTGGGAGCGCTCGTTGCTGACACTGGGTATAAAGTGGGGGACACACTGTCAGGGTAATGTAGAGGGAGCTCTACACTGTATCTAACACGTGCTGTACCTGTCCTGGGAGAGCTCGATGCTGACACTGGGTATAAAGTGGGGGGGACACTGTCAGGGTAATGTAGAGGGAGCTCTACACTGTATCTAACCCGTGCTGTACCTGTCCTGGGAGAGCTCGATGCTGACACTGGGTATAAAGTGGGGGACACACTGTCAGGGTAATGTAGAGGGAGCTCTACACTGTATCTAACCCGTGCTGTCCCTGTCCTGCGAGAGCTCGATGCTGACGCTGGGTATAAAGTGGGGGACACACTGTCAGGGTAATGTAGAGGGAGCTCTACACTGTATCTAACCCGTGCTGTACCTGTACTGGGAGAGCTCGATGCTGACACTGGGTATACAGTGGGGGGGACACACTGTCAGGGTAATGTAGAGGGAGCTCTACACTGTATCTAACCCGTGCTGTACCTGTACTGGGAGAGCTCGATGCTGACACTGGGTATAAAGTGGGGGACACACTGTCAGGGTAATGTAGAGGGGGCTCTACACTGTATCTAACCCGTGCTGTCCCTGTCCTGCGAGAGCTCGATGCTGACACTGGGTATACAGTGGGGGGGACACACTGTCAGTGTAATGTAGAGGGAGCTCTACACTGTATCTAACCCGTGCTGTACCTGTCCTGGGAGAGCTCGATGCTGACACTGGGTATAAAGTGGGGGGGTCACTGTCAGGGTAATGTAGAGGGAGCTCTACACTGTATCTAACCCGTGCTGTACCTGTCCTGGGAGAGCTCGATGCTGACACTGGGTATAAAGTGGGGGACACACTGTCAGGGTAATGTAGAGGGAGATCTACACTGTATCTAACCCGTGCTGTACCTGTCCTGGGAGAGCTCGATGATGACACTGGGTATAAAGTGGGGGACACACTGTGTGGGTAATGTAGAGGGAGCTCTACACTGTATCTAACCCGTGCTGTACCTGTACTGGGAGAGCTCGATGCTGACACTGGGTCTAAAGTGGGGGACACACTGTCAGGGTAATGTAGAGGGAGCTCTACACTGTATCTAACCCGTGCTGTTCCTGTCCTGGGACAGCTCAATGCTGACATTGGGTATAAAGTGGGGGACACACTGTCAGGGTAATGTAGAGGGAGCTCTACACTGTATCTAACCCGTGCTGTACCTGTCCTGAGAGAGCTCGATGCTGACACTGGGTATAAAGTGGGGGGGACACTGTCAGGGTAATGTAGAGGGAGCTCTACACTGTATCTAACCCGTGCTGTACCTGTCCTGGGAGAGCTCGATGCTGACACTGGGTATAAAGTGGGGGACACACTGTCAGGGTAATGTATAGGGAGCTCTTTACTGTATCTAACCCGTGCTGTACCTGTCCTGGGAGAGCTCGATGCTGACACTGGGTATAAAGTGGGGGACACACTGTCAGGGTAATGTAGAGTGAGCTCTCCACTGTATCTAACCCGTGCTGTACCTGTCCTGGGAGAGCTCGATGCTGACACTGGGTATAAATTGGTGGACACACTGTCAGGGTAATGTAGAGGGAGCTCTACACTGTATCTAACCCGTGTTGTACCTGTCCTGGGAGAGCTCGATGCTGACACTGCGTATAAAGTGGGGGGGACACTGTCAGGGTAATGTAGAGGGAGCTCTACACTGTATCTAACCCGTGCTGTACCTGTCCTGGGAGAGCTCGATGCTGGCACTGGGTATAAAGTGGGGGGGACACTGTCAGGGTAATGTAGAGGGAGCTCTACACTGTATCTAACCCGTGCTGTACCTGTCCTGGGAGAACTCGATGCTGACACTGGGTATAAAGTGGGGGGGCCACTGTCAGGGTAATGTAGAGGGAGCTCTACACTGTATCTAACCCGTGCTGTCCCTGTCCTGCGAGAGCTCGATGCTGACGCTGGGTATAAATTGGGGGACACACTGTCAGGGTAATGTAGAGGGAGCTCTACACTGTATCTAACCCGTGCTGTACCTGTACTGGGAGAGCTCGATGCTGACACTGGGTATACAGTGGGGGGGGACACACTGTCAGGGTAATGTAGAGGGAGCTCTACACTGTATCTAACCCGTGCTGTACCTGTCCTGGGAGAGCTCGATGCTGACACTGGGTATAAAGTGGGGGACACACTGTCAGGGTAATGTAGAGGGGGCTCTACACTGTATCTAACCCGTGGTGTCCCTGTCCTGCGAGAGCTCGATGCTGACACTGGGTATACAGTGGGGGGGACACACTGTCAGGGTAATGTAGAGGGAGCTCTACACTGTATCTAACCCGTGCTGTACCTGTCCTGGGAGAGCTCGATGCTGACACTGGGTATAAAGTGGGGGGGTCACTGTCAGGGTAATGTAGAGGGAGCTCTACACTGTATCTAACCAGTGCTGTACCTGTACTGGGAGAGCTCGATGCTGACACTGGGTATAAAGTGGGGGACACACTGTCAGGGTAATGTAGAGGGAGCTCTACACTGTATCTAACCCGTGCTGTACCTTTCCTGGGAGAGCTCGATGCTGACACTGGGTATAAAGTGGGGGACATACTGTCAGGGTAATGTAGAGGGAGCTCTACACTGTATCTAACCCGTGCTGTACCTGTCCTGGGAGAGCTCGATGCTGACACTGGGTATAAAGTGGGGGACACACTGTGTGGGTAATGTAGAGGGAGCTCTACACTGTATCTAACCCGTGCTGTACCTGTACTGGGAGAGCTCGATGCTGACACTGGGTATAAAGTGGGGGACACACTGTCAGGGTAATGTAGAGGGAGCTCTACACTGTATCTAACCCGTGCTGTTCCTGTCCTGGGACAGCTCAATGCTGACATTGGGTATAAAGTGGGGGACACACTGTCAGGGTAATGTGGAGGGAGCTCTTCACTGTATCTAACCCGTGCTGTACCTGTCCTGGGAGAGCTCGATGCTGACACTGGGTATAAAGTGGGGGACACACTGTCAGGGTAATGTAGAGGGAGCTCTTTACTGTTTCTAACCCGTGCTGTACCTGTCCTGGGAGAGCTCGATGCTGACACTGAGTATAAAGTGGGGGACACACTGTCAGGGTAATGTAGAGTGAGCTCTACACTGTATCTAACCCGTGTTGTACCTGTCCTGGGAGAGCTCGATGCTGACACTGCGTATAAAGTGGGGGGGACACTGTCAGGGTAATGTAGAGGGAGCTCTACACTGTATCTAACCCGTGCTGTACCTGTCCTGGGAGAGCTCGATGCTGACACTGGGTATAAAGTGGGGGGGCCACTGTCAGGGTAATGTAGAGGGAGCTCTACACTGTATCTAACCCGTGCTGTACCTGTCCTGGGAGCGCTCGTTGCTGACACTGGGTATAAAGTGGGGGACACACTGTCAGGGTAATGTAGAGGGAGCTCTACACTGTATCTAACCCGTGCTGTACCTGTCCTGGGAGAGCTCGATGCTGACACTGGGTATAAAGTGGGGGACACACTGTCAGGGTAATGTAGAGGGAGCTCTACACCGTATCTAACCCGTGCTGTACCTGTCCTGGGAGAGCTCGATGCTGACACTGGGTATAAAGTGGGGGGGACACTGTCAGGGTAATGTAGAGGGAGCTCTACCCTGTATCTAACCCGTGCTGTACCTGTCCTGGGAGAGCTCGATGCTGACACTGGGTATAAAGTGGGGGACACACTGTCAGGGTAATGCAGAGGGAGCTCTACACTGTATCTAACCCGTGCTGTACCTGTCCTGGGAGAGCTCGATGCTGACACTGGGTATAAAGTGGGGAACACACTGTCAGGGTAATGTGGAGAGAGCTCTACACTGTATCTAACCCGTGCTGTACCTGTCCTGGGAGAGCTCGATGCTGACACTGGGTATAAAGTGGGGGACACACTGTCAGGGTAATGTAGAGGGATCTCTACACTGTATCTAACCCGTGCTGTACCTGTCCTGGGAGAGCTCGATGCTGACACTGGGTATAAAGTGGGGGACACACTGTCAGGGTAATGTAGAGGGAGCTCTACACTGTATCTAACCCGTGCTGTCCCTGTCCTGCGAGAGCTCGATGCTGACGCTGGGTATAAAGTGGGGGACACACTGTCAGGGTAATGTAGAGGGAGCTCTACACTGTATCTAACCCGTGCTGTACCTGTACTGGGAGAGCTTGATGCTGACACTGGGTATAAAGTGGGGGACACACTGTCAGGGTAATGTAGAGGGAGCTCTACACTGTATCTAACCCGTGCTGTCCCTGTCCTGCGAGCGCTCGATGCTGACGCTGGGTATAAAGTGGGGGGGACACTGTCAGGGTAATGTAGAGGGAGCTCTACACTGTGTCTAACCCATGCTGTACCTGTCCTGGGAGAGCTCGATGCTGACACTGGGTATAAAGTGGGGGACACACTGTCAGGGTAATGTAGAGGGAGCTCCACACCGTATCTAACCCGTGCTGTACCTGTCCTGGGAGAGCTCGATGCTGACACTGGGTATAAAGTGGGGGGGACACTGTCAGGGTAATGTAGAGGGAGCTCTACCCTGTATCTAACCCGTGCTGTACCTGTCCTGGGAGAGCTCGATGCTGACACTGGGTATAAAGTGGGGGGGACACTGTCAGGGTAATGTAGAGGGAGCTCTACCCTGTATCTAACCCGTGCTGTACCTGTCCTGGGAGAGCTCGATGCTGACACTGGGTATAAAGTGGGGGGGACACACTGTCAGGGTAATGTAGAGGGAGCTCCACACCGTATCTAACCCGTGCTGTACCTGTCCTGGGAGAGCTCGATGCTGACACTGGGTATAAAGTGGGGGACACACTGTCAGGGTAATGTAGAGGGAGCCCTACACTGTATCTAACCCGTGCTGTACCTGTCCTGGGAGAGCTCGATGCTGACACTGGGTATAAAGTGGGGGACACACTGTCAGGGTAATGTAGAGGGAGCTCTACACTGTATCTAACCCATGCTGTACCTGTCCTGGGGGAGCTCGATGCTGACACTGGGTATAAAGTGGGGGACATAGTGCTACAGTGGGGGGCGGTGGTTGGGATCGGTGGGGGAGAGACGCACTGCCAGATAAATGACGGGGCACGATCCAGGGCAGTTTAGCGAGGGTCTTGAGTTAGCCTTTCCGTCACCAGCTCCTCTCGAGTGGGACTTTCCAGATGTGGGAATATTACATCAGGCTCCTGACTGAGGGGTTATTGTGTTGGCGAGGACAGCTGGACACACAAAGCTGAGATACACACAGTGTTTACTGTCAGACTGTGTCAGGAGTCAGGGGCATGTTTCGGGAACTTTAACCAGGCCTCACGGAGGAGAGGGGAGGGCGAGGGGCGGAGGGAAGCGACAGAATGAATGAGAGCTGTTAAAAGATGGAAAGAACGTGCGGGCAGTGGGATCGAGAGAAGCAGTCAGACCACTTTGGCCCAGGGAGACCTGACATTGCTGTGTGAGAGCTAGGGAGAGGGGCGGGTGAGAAAGAGAGAGAGGGAAAGAGAGGGAATGAAATGGAAAGAGAGAGTGAGAGAAAGAGAAGGGGAGAGAAGGATAGAGAATGGGAAGAGAGAGAGTTAGAGAGGGAGATAGGGACAGAGAGAGAGGGGGGAGACAAAGAGGGTGAGAGTGAGAGAGACGGAGTGGGAGAGAGAGGGAGAGAGAGAGAGAGAAAGAGAGAAAGTGGGAGCGAGAGGGAGAGCAAGAGAGAGGGGGGCAACGAGAGAGAGTGGGAGAGGGAGAGAGAACGAGAACGCGAGCGAGCAAAAGAGGGAGAGCGAGAGAGACAGCGAGCGAGAGGAGGGGAGCGTGTGTGGGAGAGCGAGAGGGAGAGAGAAAAAGGAAGTGCGAGAGGGAGAGGGGGGAGAGTGAGAGAGAGGGAGCGATAGAGGGAGAGCGAGAGAGAGCGAGTGAGAGAGACCGAGTGAGCGAGAGCGAGAGGGACAGAGAGGAAGAAGGAGAGAGAGCAAGCAAGGAAGACAGAAAAAGTGAGCGTTGGAGAGCGAGATAGAGACAGAGAGACAGAGGGGGACAGAGTGAGAAATAGAGAGTCATGTAGAGAGGCAGTGGGAGAGTTGAGGGAGTGCCAGAGCTAGTGATGGACAGAGAGAGACAAAAAGAGGCAGAGAAGGAGACAGAGTAATAAACAAAGAGAGATAGACAGAGAGAGGGAAATAGAGAGAGAGAGACAGAGACCATGAGAGAGCGAAACACCTTAAGAGAAAGAGAGAGTGAGTGAGTGAGAGAGAGCAACTTTGAGATCATAGAATTTACAGTGCAGAAGGAGGCAATTCGCCCATCAAATCTACACAGGCCCTTGGAAAGAGTGCCCTACCTAGGCACACGCCTCCATGCTCGCCCTGTAATTCAGTTGCGCAACCTTACCTGAACACTAAGGGCAATTTTGGACACTAAGGGCAATTTAGCACCACCAATCCACCTAACCTGCACATGATTGGACTGTGGGAGGAAACCGGAGCACCCGGAGGAACGAAACGCAGACACGTGCAGACTCCGCACAGACAGTGACCCAAGCCTGGAATCGAACCCGGATCCCTGGAGCTGTCAGGCAGAGAGCCACCACAGCGAGAGGGAGGGTGGGACGGAGGGAGGGGCTCAGACAGAGAGAGGGGCAGGGTTACTGAGCAGCTGACCGTGGCACACACTGACCGCGTGACACTGATCGAGACACGGAGCCAGGCGGCGGCACAGAGTAATAAACAGAGTCGGTGGCACAGTGCCCACTGGGCAAGGGGCCAGCCACCAAGATTGCAAACAACTTCAACACATTCCAATTCATGGCTCTTGAATCCGAGACGATATATCCCCAGCTCACTCTGGTTACTGTACCTCTGCCTCGCTCTCTCTGACTCTCGCTCTCTCTGACTCTCGCTCTCTCTGCCTCGCTCTCTCTGACTCTCGCTCTCTCTGCCTCGCTCTCTCTGACCCTCGCTCTCTCTGACTCTCGCTCTCTCTGACTCTCGCTCTCTCTGACTCTCGCTCTCTCTCTGACTCTCGCTCTCTCTCTGACTCTCTCTCTCTCTCTGACTCTCGCTCTCTCTCTGACTCTCGCTCTCTCTCTGACTCTCGCTCTCTCTGACTCTCGCTCTCTCTCTGACTCTCGCTCTGTCTGACTCTCACTCTCTCTGACGCTCGCTCTCTCTGACGCTCGCTCTCTCTGACTCTCGCTCTCTCTGACTCTCGCTCTCTCTGACTCTCGCTCTCTCCCTGACTCTCGCTCTCTCTCTGACTCTCGTTCTCTCTGACTCTCGTTCTCTCTCCGACTCTCGCTCTCTCTGACTCTCGCTCTCTCTGACTCTCACTCTCTCTCTGACTCTTGCTCTCTCTGACTCTCGGTCGCTCTCTGACTCTCGCTCTCTCTGACTCTCGCTCTCTCTCTGACTCTCGCTCTCTCTCTGACTCTCGCTTTCTTTCTGACTCTCACTCTCTCTGACTCTCGCTCTCTCTCTGACTCTCGCTTTCTCTCTGACTCTCGCTCTCTCTCTGACTCTCGCTCTCTCTCTGACTCTCGCTCTCTGACTCTCGCTCTCTCTGACTCTCGCTCTCTCTGACTCTCGCTCTCTCTGACTCGCTCTCTCTGACTCTCGCTCTCTCTCTGACTCTCGCTCTCTCTGACACTCGCTCTCTCTGACTCTCGCTCTCTCTCTGACACTCGCTCTCCCTGACTCTCGCTCTCTCTGACTCTTGCTCTCTCTGACTCTCGCTCTCTCTGACTCTCGCTCTCTCTCTGACTCTCGCTCTCTCTCTGACTCTCGCTCTCTCTCTGACTCTCGCTCTCTCTGACTCTCGCTCTCTCTCTGACTCTCGCTCTCTCTCTGACTCGCTCTATCTGACTCTCACTCTCTCTTTGACTCTCGCTCTCTCTCTGACTCGCTCTCACTGACTTTCACTCTCTCTTTGACTCTCACTCTCTCTGACTCTCGCTCACTCTGACTCTCGCTCTCTTTGACTCTCGCTCTCTCTGACTCTCGCTCTCTCGGACTCTCGCTCTCCCTGACTCTCGCTCTCTCTGACTCTCGCTCTCTCTCTGACTCTTGCTCTCTGACTCTCGCTCTCTCTCTGACTCTCGCTCTCTCTGACTCTCGGTCTCTCTGACTCTCGCTCTCTCTGACTCTCGCTCTCTCTGACTCTCGTTCTCTCTGACTCTCGTTCTCTCTGACTCTCGCTCTCTCTCTGACTCTCGCTCTCTCTGACTCTCGCTCACTCTGACTCTCGCTCTCTCTGACTCTCGCTCTCTCTGACTCTCGCTCTCCCTGACTCTCTCTCTCTCTGACTCTCGCTCTCTCTCTGACTCTTGCTCTCTGACTCTCGCTCTCTCTCTGACTCTTGCTCTCTGACTCTCGCTCTCTCTGACAGTCGCTCTCTCTGACTCTCGCTCTCTCTGACTCTCGCTCTCTCTGACTCTCGCTCTCTCTGACTCTCGCTCTCTCTGACTCTCGCTCTCTCTGACTCTCGCTCTCTGACTCTCGCTCTCTGACTCTCGCTCTCTCTGGCTCTCGCTCTCTCTGGCTCTCGCTCTCTCTGACTCTCGTTCTCTCTGACTCTCGCTCTCTCTGAGTCTCGCTCTCTCTCTCTGACTCTCGCTCAGAGAGAGCGAGAGTCAGAGAGAGTGCGAGAGTCAGAGAGAGAGAGAGAGTCAGAGAGCGAGAGTCAGAGAGAGCGAGAATCAGAGAGAGAGGCAGTGTCAGAGAGAGCGAGAGTCAGAGAGAGCGAGAGTCAGAGAGAGAGCGAGAGTCAGAGAGAGCGAGAGTCAGAGAGAGCGATAGTCAGAGAGAGAGAGAGTCAGAGAGAGCGAGAGTCAGAGAGAGCGAGAGTCAGAGAGAGCGTGTCAGAGAGAGCGGGAGTCAGAGAGAGAGCGAGAGTCAGAGAGAGCGAGAGTCAGAGAGAGCGTGTCAGAGAGAGAGCGAGAGTCAGAGAGAGAGCGAGAGTCAGAGAGAGCGAGAGTCAGAGAAAGCGTGTCGGAGAGAGCGAGAGTCACAGGGAGCAAGAGTCAGAGAGAGCGAGGCAGAGCGAGAGCGAGAGTCAGAGAGAGCGAGAGTCAGAGAGAGCGTGTCAGAGAGAGAGCGAGAGTCAGAGAGAGCGAGAGTCAGAGAGAGCGTGTCAGAGAGAGAGCGAGAGTCAGAGAGAGCGAGAGTCAGAGAGAGCGAGAGTCAGAGAGAGTGAGAGTCAGAGAGAGCGTGTCGGAGAGAGCGAGAGTCAGAGAGAGCGTGAGTCAGAGAGAGCGAGAGTCAGAGAAAGCGTGTCAGAGAGAGAGCGAGAGTCAGAGAGAGAGCGAGAGTCAGAGAGAGCGAGAGTCAGAGAGAGCGTGTCGGAGCGAGCGAGAGTCAGAGGGAGCGAGAGTCAGAGAGAGCGAGGCAGAGAGAGAGCGCGAGTCAGAGAGAGTGAGTCAGAGCGAGCGAGTCAGAGAAGGCGAGAGTCGGAGAGAGCGAGAGTCAGAGAGAGCGAGAGTCAGAGAGAGCGAGAGTCAGAGAGAGAGAGAGAGTCAGAGAGAGCGAGAGTCAGAGAGAGCGAGGCAGAGAGAGAGCGAGAGTCGGAGAGAGCGAGAGTCAGAGAGAGCGAGAGTCAGAGAGAGCGAGGCAGAGAGAGAGCGAGAGTCAGAGAGAGCGAGAGTCAGAGAGAGAGCGAGAGTCAGAGAGAGCGAGTGTCAGAGAGAGCGAGAGTCAGAGAGAGAGCGAGAGTAAGAGAGAGCGAGAGTCAGAGAGAGCGAGAGTCAGAGAGAGTGAGAGTCGGAGAGAGCGAGAGTCAGAGAGAGCGAGAGTCAGAGAGAGCGAGAGTCGGAGAGAGCGAGAGTCAGAGAGAGCGAGAGTCAGAGAGCGAGAGTCAGAGAGAGCGAGAGTCAGAGAGAGCGTGTCAGAGAGAGCGAGGCAGAGAGAGAGCGCGAGTCAGAGAGAGCGAGTCAGAGCGAGCGAGTCAGAGAGAGCGAGAGTCGGAGAGAGCGAGAGTCAGAGAGAGCGAGAGTCGGAGAGAGCGAGAGTCAGAGAGAGCGAGAGTCAGAGAGAGCGAGAGTCAGAGAGAGCGAGAGTCAGAGAGAGCGAGGCAGAGAGAGCGAGGCAGAGAGAGCGAGAGTCAGAGAGAGCGAGAGTCAGAGAGAGCGAGAGTCAGAGAGAGCGTGTCAGAGAGAGCGAGAGTCAGAGAGAGCGAGAGTCAGAGAGAGAGCGAGAGTCAGAGAGAGCGAGAGTCAGAGAGCGACAGTCAGAGAGAGCGAGAGTCGGAGAGAGCGAGAGTCAGAGAGAGCGAGAGTCAGAGGAGAGCGTGTCAGAGAGAGCGAGAGTCAGAGAGAGCGAGAGTCGGAGAGAGCGAGTGTCAGAGAGAGCGAGAGTCAGAGAGAGCGTGTCAGAGAGAGCGAGAGTCAGAGAGAGAGCGAGAGTCAGAGAGAGAGCGAGAGTCAGAGAGAGCGTGCCAGAGAGAGCGAGAGTCAGAGAGAGCGTGTCAGAGAGAGCGAGAGTCAGAGAGAGCGTGTCAGAGAGAGCGAGAGTCAGAGAGAGCGAGAGTCAGAGAGAGCGAGAGTCAGAGAGAGAGCGAGAGTCAGAGAGAGCGAGAGTCAGAGAGAGCGAGAGTCAGAGAGAGCGAGAGTCAGAGCGAGAGTCAGAGAGAGCGAGAGTCAGAGAGAGAGCGAGAGTCAGAGAGAGCGAGAGTCAGAGAGAGCGAGAGTCAGAGAGAGCGAGAGTCAGAGAGAGCGAGAGTCAGAGAGAGAGCGAGAGTCAGAGAGAGCGAGAGTCGGAGAGAGCGAGAGTCAGAGAGAGCGTGTCAGAGAGAGCGTATCAGAGAGAGCGTGTCAGAGAGAGCGTGTCAGATAGCTCCGCAGCAGATTAGGACAGTGAACCTGACCATATTTGGTGCAACAATCGGAGCGACAGCCGACACAATTAATGTTGTGACACCCCCTACGGCAGAACGACGCCCATCAGCGGCGTCCATTTTAAACGCATAACCGGCTCCACCAATTTGTGCAAGCGATAAGCATTCACAAAGGCAATGTCCAGCATTTGCAAAGGTCTGTTCAAGGGAGTTGCCAGGTTTCTGTGGGCAGGGAGCCAGTCCTCCAACAGTCCTTGTCTGGGACAGGGTGAGAGAGGGGGAGGAGAGGGGGCGTGTACACACTGGCATCCAGTCTTTCCCCTGTCTTATTGGCCACAGAGGAGCGTCAGGAATAGCTTCCCCGGGAAATCGCGGTGGAGATATTACTCAGCGCAAACTGGGATTGGCAAATTAGGGGGGTGTCTGCCCGCCCCTCCCTCGCAAACTCCCTCTGAGAGAGCAACGCACAGAGCGGGAGATGTCGTGTTCATCACCCTGGGGTAACACAGGCTGCAACTGGATGCAGTTGTACTGGAAAATAGACTCCAAACTTTGATCTTCGTTCAATACGCTTTATTGAACTTGTTAAGCAGTGCACACATTTCGCTGTGGGTTTGACACTCTACTAACCTAAGCGTGCTTATTATAACTAACTAGACCAGACCGGCTCTGAGCCACGTGTAGAAGGTGCTGACTGATATATACACCCTGAC